>NW_027210814.1:0-247500 GCF_029030835.1 Brachyistius frenatus | reverse complement strand
GCAGAAGATTACGTTCTTTGCGTGTCCGTGTCCAGCGAGTCCCCACAGCGATCCGCTGCTCCGCTCACCCTGGAGTCAAGTTTCTGCTTCACGTACGCCCCGTTGGCTGCCGTCAGGACGTTATTCAGCATTATGAATACGTATCCTTCAAGGTCAAAGGCCAAGTCAGCGCTAAGAAAACAAACAAACACAATCAAAGAAGGAGATGTACATACTTCAGCCTGAACTCAAGTGTCCGCGTGCGTGCGTCCGTCCTCACCTGGCAGCAACTAGAGCACCAGAGATCATAGTGAACACCGTCATCTTAATGGATACCGAGAAGGTCTTCCTGTGAGGAGAGGAAACCGGCTTGCAGGGATTCAAATCAATCGTTTCGCGTGCGGTTGTTGCGGTGCGACTGTGCAGAGGACTCACTTCAGCAGGAGACCCTCGAACACCATGGTGAGAAAAATACTGAACCTCCTCAGGACTGTAAACATCGGCAAACTGAGAGAGGAGGAAGACAATCCGTTACGTTTGGCGATTCATATCGAGGAAACCGTTTCAATGTGATTCAATAAAAAAATAAAAAAATAAAAGCTCTCACTTGAGTCTCTGTGTCCCAAACAGTCCCGATATCTGATTCCCGACATACAACAGAGGCAGCGGGAACATCTGGAAAGACACACACACACACGAGATGTTCACATCTCACTGTAGTTTTTAATCTTTAATATAAAAACTGCTTCACAATCTGTGTGATTTCAGTTGCAACCATCCAGTCGTCAGTCCTCACCTTGCGTGGAATTGACAAATCTACATCTGGAAAGGATATGACGCCCAACATCTTCCCGGTCCTCAGTACTACAATCGTAGCCAGCATCTGCATTTTTTTTTATTTTATTTTTTTAATTGAAGCACGGGGGACACAGTGCATCAGGCTCTTTTAATCATTAAACAGGAAGCGGGTTGAGGTTCAACTTAAAGAGACGCTTACTTGGCCGATTCCAACACATGTCGACGATGGAAATCTGTAAAACATGTCCACAAATGACTCAACGGTTGACATTTCATTAAAGCACACGAGGAAGAGGAGTTGACACTTTAAAAAAAAAAAAAAAAAAATGTAGACAAAAGAAACATCTAACAATGAAATCATCTGTATTTCGGCACGTGAACTCGATGCAAAAACAAACAAAAAAAAACCAGAGATGGAAAGTGATTTAGTACAGTCACAAAATGACTGCACGATGTTGAAGTACAAGTACCCATACAACAATGTAAAAAGTAGAAGTCCACAAGTATCATCAGCGAAATATAGATTAGTACTTATATTCTTATTTTATATACAATATATATGTTTTTGATGATTAGATGCAAAACTGTGCAACTTTTTCTGATGGCAGTCACACTGTGAACAAACAGCATTATCTACACATTTAAACAAGTAGGATTTTAGTCGAAACCTCGTGAAAGTACTCGGCTAAATAAAGGACACGTGTGTACATTGTGTGAATCGGAAGTTTTAATTTGTGATATAAAAGTGACGTGGCGACCGACCGACGCGCCTAACTCGCACTTTGCACCTTTTACCTGTAGCCGGTGAGGACGCTTTTGTTGACTACGACGATGAGGAAGGAGCTGACTCCGTAAAACCCCGCCGCCAGCAGCTTCGCCAACACCGCCTCGGCCTCTGCGGACGTCTCTCCCCCGGCGGACCAGTTTCTGTGGCCGCAGGACTCAAGTCGACGTTTACGGGGCGCCGCCATCATTTGTTATTGTGACGAGAGTTCAGAGGAAATGCCTGCGACGAGTCAAGCTGCGCATGCGCACAACAATGGCCTGTCGGTCAAAGACGGAAATAGAAAGAAGTGAACCATCTCGATAAATTCTTAATTCACAGAAATATTTTAGTAGCGTCTAATTCTACATAAAAAAAAATAAAAAAAGCAGGTATATCTCCATATAACTACCTGATAACACTTTTAAAGGCCCCTAACACCTGTGCTAAGTTGTACTTTACAATTCAAATGTTTGTTGGGAGAGGCACTTCCAGGTTGTTATACTGTTAAGTTTTCAATTTTTCAAAAGGCCCCAACACTGTACAAACATTTAACATTTCAAAAGAGAGTTTGCTCTAAAAACTCACTAATAAACTAACTTTAAAAAAAAAAAAAAAAAGACTTGAAACTGTGGTGGCACCAAACAAGTGTCATTACATAGTTGTGCAACCAGCTCAAAGCAATGCATTACAAACCACCTCTACGACCCACCTTCAATGCCCTTTACAAAAGCTACAGGGAGACCTAACTTCATGTTATATATTGGAGGTTGTAGTTTGTGGTACAGTTAACTTCGTAAGAAGCTAAATTATATTTAAAAGCGAGGATAGACTAAGCTCTCAAAACAGCTTTCAGGAAAAATGCAGTCCAATTTTTAAAAGGTACCTCAAACTACAGTTATCAAATCCTCAATGCATGACCTCGATGCAGAGCAGGGTTTGTTGCATTAGTTCTGCGCATTTCGGGAGTTAATATCACTCTGAAGTCTACGGGATGAAGTGGGACTGATGTAATCAAACACAGACGCGTTACGCTTCCGGCAATAAAGAGTCAGCAGCAGATTTGTATACACCTTTAAAATCACAGCATTGATCTGAGACAACCCAACAGCCATGGACAGAATACATGTAACACCTCTAAAGCAATTTATTAGAACAGGGATGTTTGCAGAGAGAGTTTCATCGTCATGTGGCTCAGTCCTACAAGAAAACTGCTCCAGCCGTCTGTATCAGTGCATCACCAGCAAGTCTTTGCAGAGCACAACATGTAAAGCTTTTAAAATTCACTCCATCATGTCTTCAGTGTAACATTCCTCCCTCCCCTCCCCTCCCCTACCCCACCCTGTACCCAAAGTGAAATATACCCACTTTATTAAAAGGAAAATGCTCACTGGGAACGCTGACACAGGTGGCTGAAAGCACCATTAGCTTACATTACATTCTGTAGCTCGTGATTGTTCCACGATGACAGCGGACATTTCTTTCAGACAAAAATTATGCACTGGCGCTCCTGCACTGATAAAATAATGAAAGAAATACAAACAGCAAAAGTGGTCTAAAGAAAGGGAATGAAAAACAATCTTCAGAGGACTGGTGCTGATAAAAACCAAGCGTTTTGAGATCTGAAAGATAGTACAGATACTCGAAGAGAAAGATATGTCCATGGTCTATCTATTATCCTCACCTACGATTCAACAATCACTTCTCAAAAGACAGTATGAACTACTTCATGTGAGAACTTGCGGCCTACTGTTTGAGAGTGGCAGAGGAATACTTAAAAATCGAAGTAACTAGCTGTCAAATTCACACATTCAATCTCCCACTCCGCACGCACACACACACACACACACACACACACACACACACACACACGTATCCTTAACAAAAAAATACAATATTTGCTTAGTGGTCCTGAAGTTACAAGTAATACAGTCTGTAAGAGGACCAGCCTAAAGATACATTGGGCCCTGGGACACCCTGAAAACACAGGTAGCACATCTGGATCAGGGGGTACAAAGCATTACTAACCACTGGTCCACCAAGGAAAAAAAAAAAAAAAAAAAAAAAGGCAAGCTATGAAAATAAAAAAAGAAAACTTTCACTGCACGACAAGCAGAAAAAATACCAAGCTTATGAAGTCACTTTGCCTGGTTACCCATCTGGATTTTGAGCCTCGCAAAGGGATGGGTAGTCAGAATCCAAGTAATTACACTTTAAAATGTATGTTAAGCCATACTTCAGACATCTAGCACACGTTTCCTATGTAGTGTAGTGCTACCACATCAGTGTGTATTACTGGGGGGGGGGGGAAACCTCCAGTAGAAAGTCTTTTCTAAAGATGACCTCATAATACTGAGCTGAAGTCACGAGAAAAAAAAAAAAAAAGCACAAAAGCTTTGAGGAGTGGGGGAAGAGATACACACACTTCAACTTAATTGCAGAAATGCATAAATTCAAGCAGCACAAAAAAATATCAATGAAGTATGCATAATCTCTGAAAAAAAAAAAAAAAAAAAAAGTATGAAAACATCCCTGCTTTCATGTTCCTAAATACAAAACTTCAGTGTAACAAGAGGTCCTTTTTCCACCTTTTTTTTTTTTTTGTCTTTTGTTCTCCTTTAAAACAGGTAAAATTTGAGTCCTCTGGTGGTGTGTGGAATGGGGATGACAGTCTTTTTTTTTGTCGTTATTTTTTTTTTTTCCTCTCTGTTTTCTTATATACTTGAAGATGTGGTAAGCATGCAAGCCTCGTAGAGGAGGGGCCCCCGGAAGGGCTGATGGGTGGGCTGGTGGTGGAAAAGGAGCCTTTAGGCCAGGGCTGGGAAGGCCTCAGGATCATCCACGTTGGGGACTGACGCGCCACTAACCTGGTGGGAGCAAACACACGAGAACCAGCGCAAGGTTAAAAAAAAGACTTGTATTTATTAAAGCTGCTGTAATCAGTAGTTCTGCATTAACAAGTAATCAAGTTACAGCTTCTTACAGCCCGACTGATATGTACAGTATATATGGTGTCCAATTGATGAAAATTAAGAGTCAACTCTAGTGTTTTGTTGTTCAACAATTGATGAAAAAAAAAAAAAAAAGATTTGTCTCTTCCTCTTGTTTTTGCATTGTGGTTCCGGAAAGTCTCTTGTCAAGAAGGCTCCGAAAAGTTTCCTTTGTTTTCTGTCTTATTTGCGAATGATTCCTTTTTGTTTGACTTTCCTCATCTAATTGACGACTCCCCTGTGTCCTTACCTTGTGACCTACAACCAACTCAGTATCACCATACGAAAGCAGATACGAAGGGAATGGGAGTGACTGTCAACTGTTTGTCAACTGTATAAAAGCTGCCCTGCCGGAGAGAAAGACGAGGACTGCGGAGGGTAGAGCCCGGCTGGGGCGAGGACTGTTGGGGAGGACTGCTGGGGGGGAACACTGCTGCACACCTCTCTTTGAGGGTGCATGTAGTTGCTCCTTCTTGCGAGAATAAAATGTCCCATGTGTTTGATTTTGAACCAAGCCTCTGAGTAATTTTTCCAGCATAATTAATTCAAAAGACTGAATCTTAGGATCTAAGTGCATAGTTTATGTTGATTTGTTTGTCTTTTATCTCATTTGTTTATGGGTTTAATCCATAGTGCAACAATATATTTATTTAAGTAATGTACATCACAAATACACATTTCGGTGTGTTTGTCAAAGCGACCAGACACCTCTCGGCCGTGTGTAATATTTAGTGTCTTTCAGCTCATTGTGTTGGTTTTATCACCCAACCCCCATCACTCTTCTCGCTCCCATAGCGGTTTTCAGTCAAAAGATTTTGACCCACTCTCTACATTAGATGAATGAAAACAAAGTTGACAGAAAGTTGGCAGTTAGCTGTATGTATTTTTTCATACTAGTGCTGAGACGGTACCCAGGTTTGTGGCCATAATACTAGTTTCTTCTGTACCTTTAGATTAATACGCTTTGCACGTCCGTCCAGACAGCCCCCCTTCTCCAGCTCTGGTTTTCTACACATAAGGAGCCATGTAACAACTTTGTCTACATTAAACAGTCTGAAATTGGCATGTAGCCGATTCAAATGTAGTTGAAACGCAATTTACCACGAAAGGGTTGTCATGTTAATTGTTAATAAAAAAATTTAAAAAAATCACTGTTCTTTGCATTTTTGAAAAGAAACATGTAATTGATGCTTCCCTGACAGCTCAATACTCTAATCAAAACACCATCACTGACATGAGGTCAGTCGGTGAGGTTTGCATGGTGGATCATGTGGTCACTGGTCTGTTATTTCAGGGCCTCAGTGGTTCCACAGCAGTTTTTTTTCCCCAAGTCAGTGGTTTTACAGGCTGCTCAGAGTCAGGGGGGCTAAATCTTTTGTGAGGGACACTGAACCTTTGTTGGCGGCGGCGACAACGGCTTTTGTCGTTACCTTTTCGGACCGTCCTCCCCCGCGTGCCGTCCTGGTGGCTCCCCCGCCGCGGCCCCCTCTGCCTCCACGTGCGCCCCCACGCCCGCGGCCGGGGCGGCCCAGGTCTCCAAAGTTGATCTCCAGCTGGGACGTGATGTCGTTGGCTGGTTTGCGGAAATGGTGATCGGCAGACTCGTCAGCAGTGCCCGGCTGAAGACAACAGAGGATGAAGAGTAGGTTGACGATGAACTGTTCTTCGACCAGATCTTAAGTATCATAATAAAGTCTTCCTTCTGTCCGCAGTGCTCGGCACAGCGTCCTTAGATTCATAAAAATCTTATTATTCTCAATGTTGCTCAGTGTTGGAACGCCTTGAACAGATGGTTTCATACAGATTGTTAACACTGAATCTTTTTGTGGACTGTGTGCATCAAAGTCCAGTGTGAGAAATGCAGGCACCTTTGGGTAGAGAGTTGGTGATTCTGCTTCCGGCTCTGGGGGGTCAATCAAAGCACCGACAGGCCTCTGGAAATTAAACACAAGGAACATCAGCAGGAGGTTATTTTTAGATGCGGAAGTTACCTCGGCAAAAACCCAACGCTAATTTTACACAGGGATGACAACAAAGCGAGTCTGTGATCATTTTCTATTTAAACACACATTTTAAGGGAAATGAAAGACAACAAAGGCTCCATGCTGTTAGTTTTTAACGCAACTCTTTCATTTTAAAAAGACGAGAGGATTCAGAACTTCGTCTACATCAGCTGTGACCAGCTGATTTAAGATTATCAGTCTGCTAGTTCATAGTTCCTGTTGTCTTGGCACTGAGTTCTGTGCCTCAAAAAACTGAAATAATAACAAATGTGTTAATTGTGTAAAACCTTTACCTGACATCAAAACCATTTTTGTGATTGGTCCGAGAAGTATGTGATGTTTCTTTGATGGCGTTTAAATATCTGAGCATAAGGTGGTGTCGACAGCAGTGATGGTTAAAATGGAGACAGAACATCTGAGCTGCCGGCAGTGGAGAAATATATATATATATATATATATTTTTTTTTTTACATCATCACACTTACATCTTCACTCTTGGACTTGTGCAGCACGTATCCCTTCTTCCACTGGCTGTCGGCGCCCTCGTTGGGCTTGCGGATGTTGAACTCCACCTTGGTGCGCTCCTTGTCCTGCATGGCCTTCCACTCGTCCAGGGTCATCTCTTTGGGGCCTTCGTTCTTCACCTCTTCGACCTCGTTCTCTCTGGAACGCCGGCACACAACAATGTAGGAACTTGACAAACTCAAACTGCCAATCCTCTTACCTCCATA
The DNA here is from genome assembly GCF_029030835.1 of Brachyistius frenatus. Classification (NCBI taxonomy): domain Eukaryota; kingdom Metazoa; phylum Chordata; class Actinopteri; family Embiotocidae; genus Brachyistius; species Brachyistius frenatus. The sequence goes on along the minus strand of NW_027210814.1, from coordinate 240,236 downwards.
CATGCTCTCTAATCCTGTGGCCAAAGGGTCAGTGAGTGGTCACTTCATCCCATTTGCGCTACAGCTTTGTGACGGAAACGTGCATGCCGCTATAATACCGTTTGTGACACTGACTAACTGTCCAAATCCAGAGTAAAAGACTGCAGTACATCAGACAGTAAATGGATTCTCACTTGTTCTCAGAGCCGGCGGGAGCGTTTTCCTCTCCCTCTGGGGTCGTCTCAGGGGCGGGGGTCTGTTCAGCCTCACTGGGAACAAACACACACAGACACCTTTAACTGCCTGCAGCAAAAACACGATCACAAACGCACTCTATAGTTTGTGCTGGAACCGTTTAAACTCATGTTACTACACATTTCACGAGAAGAATCTAAAGTTAAAAGTGAGTTTTCGAACGCCACACCTGCGGCGTCCTGTGACACAAACCGTCACGACTGGTGATGTTTGTTTATAATAACAATAATAGATCCGCATTCGGACAGCACACGGTCAGTTAGAGCTGTAGTCCAGGTCTTTTACATATAAACGCCCATTACAGTCAAGCCCTGGCTTAATGAGTTCACACAATGCTGATTAAACCAGATAGAGCTATCTGTATTTTACAGTATACACCATATATACAGTGTATTTCACAGTACATACGGTGTCTGGAGAGACAACTGTGTGCTGACTGTGTGATGAATGCATACTGAGCAATGCTCTATGGGCACAGCACCAGAAACTCACTGAGCTGGCTAACTTCGCGGTTTAGACCTGCGCTACCTTGTATGGGAATAAAATCTTTAAAATTGTGTGTCTCTTCTAAATATCATATCGTGTCAATGTACTGAAAGGATCAAATTCTGATGGTGAAACGAGTCATTTTGCGGCGGTTGCGACGCCTTCCAAAACAAACAAACAAACAAACAAACAACGTATCCATCATTTTGCAGCCGCAACAGTAGCGACGGAGAACGTCTGCACGTGTCCGCAGGGTTTTTGTAATTACTCTCATCGACAGAAGGGGAAGACAAAAGGTCTGCACAGCAGCTTCAAATCACATCAGATGTGCATCGTTATCCAAGCGATGTGTCTGTTTGTGAGAAAACTCACCTCACTTCCTCCTTCACATTTCCCCAGTTGTGCGAGCCGCTGCCGCTGCGCTTCTCCTCACTCTTCTGATTGCTGGAGAAAAAAAACAACAGAACGGGGGAAACATTCTCATCGGTGATGTACGTGGTCTAAAAATGCTCTCAGCTCCCAATGAAGGGTATTTCTAACATCATCAACAACCCATGGCTTCGCGCGTGTGGTCAAAACTGTAATCCGACACGGAAAAGAGAATGAAGGAGCTTCTACTCGCGAAAGATGATATTTGGTTCGGACTTTGACTAAATGTAAAACATCTGCGGAGACTTTTTAGGTCAGGCAGATTTACGCGGGGGCTGTTAACCACGCCGCGGTATTCAGGCACCCGTGAGCAGTCGCAGAGGTGGAGAAGGAAAAGACGTGAATCGGTGAGTGATCTCTCTGCATATGGACTCGGCGGGCCGCTGAGGTCTCAGTTCAGGACTGACTCACGATTTGTCACTGCCGCTGTGTCTGTCGAAGTCTCGTTTCCCACGCGAGTCGAAGCCGTCTCCTCGGCCCATGCCCATGCCCCGTCCTCTTCCACCACGTCCACCCCGGCCGCCACCACGCCCTCTCGGGGGCCTGTCTCCAGAAGGCCTGATGGACACGGACACACAATACAATTTTTTTTTTTTTTTTTAAAGAAACTGTGAAACCCTGATCTCCCCAGAGGTCATCAGTACTTGATGATTTTACCAGCTTCTAAAACCAGTCATTTACCAACGACTGTGACGCTGAGCTTTAATGAGCTGAGATTATATCATTAGCTGCAAACACTTCCTCCCTGCATGCGCCCCCACACACCGATCCTGTGATCACACTAGCCGGCCGTGGGCCCTTCATTTTGTGTTTAAATACCCTCGTCGTCGTTCACCGTCACCACTCACTTGTCTGCGGAGAACTCTCCGCCTCCGTCAGGCTTGTCCTCAGCGGGCTTCTCAAAGCGGCGCTCCCGAGGAGGTCTCCGGTCCGGCCTCTTGTCTCCGGGTCGCCCCTCACCCAGAGCGCCCTGGTGCTGGGACCCAGACTGGCCCTGCTGGTCCGGTCTTCTGCCCACCCGCCGGATACCTGGCGAGTCACAGGAGGGGAGGGGGGGTCAAAACAATACTCATGTCCAGCAGTGCCAACACTTTCAGTTTGGTGCCATGTGCGTGTAGGAACATGCAAACTTTTGCTTTGAAGGGTAATCCACTGCACTGAAACTGTTGACGTCTCTGCGCATCACCTCAGTTCCACTTCACACAAATTAAAAAATGTTGTTTTTTTAGGACCACTCAGCTTACAGAGTATCCATCCAGGAGATGTGTAAAGGAGCACTCCCGTCTCGTTTTCCCGGATCACAGGTGAACATCTTCGCGCCGCCTCCACCTGCTAGCAGAGCTGCGCAGCCGGTGCATGAGCATCCTCACCCGGCAGACAGTAACCCAACACTGCACCTTCCTCTCGGATGCTGCTGGAAACCATTTCTGCGACACAGACTCGGCAGTTTGCACGGGACCGTGCAGGTGGTTTCATCCGAGCGCGCAGGTGGACCCCCCCCCCCCCCTCCACCCCCCCACCCCCCACCCCCCACGTCTGCTGCAGGCGTGCGGGTTGCCTTCAGTCTTGCCAGGCATCATTAGTCTGTCCTCTAATAACAACAGGACAGGGTCCATGTTGACCTCACGCTGTGTCGCTCAGACCAGCAGCAGCTAAAGTGGCTAACAGAAGCCGCACATGACAGTTTCTACGAAAAGCAGAAAATAAAACGCGCAGTGCACAAAAAAAAAAAACAACCCCCCCAAAAAAACCCGGAGAGCAGCAGCTGTTTTTTTTTTTTTACCTTCTTTCTTCAGGGGTACTGGCGCCTGGGACTCCTCCTTTTTGTCCAGCAGCGGGTTTTTCCTGTCCTTCTGTGACTCCTTCTTCGGCTGCTTGGCGGCTTGAGCCGCGGTCTTGGTGGAGCCAGCGGCGGCCCCCTCCTTCTTCTTGTTTTCGGCGGCTTTCAGGATCTCGAACGGGTCCGACTCGTCGTCCAATAACTGGTCGAACCGGTTGGTTACGACGCAGCCGAAGCCTTCTTGCAGATGTCCGGGCATGATGGCGCCCCTTCAACGGGATTCACCTCCGATTCTACGAGGCTTGATGCGACCGATTCGCTGGATGCTGCCACAAGATGGCTGGGAGAGCTGCCCCTTCTCTTCCGGTGCGAGCACCACCATCCGGGACACCGTGCCGCGCGCACCAATCTGAACACGCGGTGGCGACGATGTTATTATTTACATTATGTAACGATGCGCTTTCGTGTCCTCCTTCAATAATCCGGGTTTTAATTTCGGAGAGGACGTTGCATGCAAGAGAAGCTGCCAGTTTTTATCAAATTAAACTGCAGAGAAACAAAAACTCTTTTATGATATAATAACTAAACAGCTGTGTTTAAAAAAAAGGTCAAAGAGAGGATAGTTAAATAAATAGTCCATGGTTTACCTAAATAAATACAGACATATCTAGAATTAAGCGAAATAAGTGAATTTTCTCAGATTAAATACCCAGCATGTATTTTAAACTACACAGATATAACTGTTGCTATTAAAAACTCAGTGGCAATTTCTGTGCAGCTGAGAGTTTATGCTGATGCTGCAGGCAACAATGTACAACTGTATTTCACAGTTGCTGCTTACATGAAATCATGAATATATCGATTAGTCTTAGACAAAATAAATGAATCTTTAGATAACAATTAATAATTACATGCATTACATGAAATCTACCCTGGTGTGTATTTTCCCATCTTGATTTCTATAATTGAACAAGAATAGATGTTTAATTATTCGTGATTGTCCAGGAACCAATCAGACAACAGAGGAGGCAGAGAGACAGATCAGATAAGCGGCTGTGGATGTCTGTTAGGATCAAATCAATAAACAATTTAGGAAGCAAAACGCATCTGATATCAATCTGAAGCAGATTAATTTCAAATGTAAAACCACGATAGTAAAACCGGGCTGGACATAAGAACTCTCGGTAGAAGGATGTGTAGTCTTTCATACATCCCTCATGCAAAAATCATCTGACACCCGATTTATTTATTCATACTGTTTGACCCATAACAAGCCCCAGTCGCTGTTTCGTTTATTTAAACAAGACCAGCCATCCATGATTTATGATTTGTTGTGAAACGATCCGCAGATCACAGACAGATGGTGGCAGCGCTGGTGGTTAGTCAAGAAACCAGATCATAAACAGAGCTAATTAACTTTGTGTGGTAGGAAACATGCTGCAGCTATCAGGTGAAAACAACGTGGGAGCTCGTATCTATATTACGAGAACTCAACAGCAGCAGATGAGATGATTGCTGGGTACTGATCATGCGAACTCAATGAACCTGACATTACTGTTTGTGTGTTGGACAAATGACTCAAGAGGCTCGGTTCAAAATCAAACACATTGGACATTTATTCTTGCAAGAAGGAGCAACTACATGCACCCTCAAAGAGAGGTGTCCAGCAGTGCTCCCCCCAGCAGTCCTCTGTAGCAGGGCTCCAACAGTCCTCCTCAACAGTCCTCGCCCCAGCTGGGCTCTACCCAGCCTGGTTTCCCCCATCAGTCCTCTCCTCCGCAGTCCTCTTCAGCAGGGCTTTCCTTAGGGCAGCATTTATACAGTTGACAAGCAGTTGACCGTCACTCCCATTCCCTTTATATCTGCTTTCGTATGGTAATACAGAGTTGGTTGTAGGTCACAAGATAACAACACAGGGGAGTCGTCAATTAGATGCGGAAAGAATTACTTACAAATTACAAATAAGACAGAAAACAAAGGAAACGTTTTGAAGCCTACTTGACAAAGAGACTTTCCAGAGCCACAATGCAAACAAGATGAAGGGACAGATCATTTTTTTCCATCATTGTGAAATGGAAAAAAAAAAGATAATTGTAATTTTATTTTGAAAAAGTGTGACTGGATCAGCTCTGGACAAAAGCAATCTTAACTATTTTACCAGCCTTTGAGTAAATAACATACACGTTTCTAATGTGAAAATGGCACATTAAGTAACGGGAACAGGTTTGTGGAGTTTAAAGTAGTTCATCACAAAAAGGCCTTTTACAAATGTAAATTAGACCGCTCAGTGATGTGGGTCAGGTACATAATATATGATTGGTTCCCTTTTTGTGTTTTCTACATGTGACACAAGTGCACAAACAGGACAATTACAGACTATAAAAATGACAATTTGCAGAAGTAATTTTGGAGCTGTGAATCTGGCAGCCAATGTGCTGGGACATTCAATATGTCCCTTGTATTGTAAACATACAATATTACTTGATATAAATCATTTTCAAAAATAAAGGAATAAAGTGTTCTTGGTAAATGAAATGTGTACAAACAGATGAAAAGTTACATTGAAAGTACAAAAGCAGAAGCAATAAAGTTAATTTAAAATAAGATAATTGATCACCGTGAGATCAATGCTGAATCAATAATTAGTTTCACTGTAACACGCTGCTGCTTTTAATATGATAGGGTTACCAAGTGAAGTAGCCACACTGCTGTAGACATGATGACGAACATAAATCAACGCTGTGACCTTGCCTGAGGTAGAAGTCGCACGGTTGTTTCATTCTCATGAAACACACACTGTTCGATGGTCCCACTGGCAGGACTGTAATGAATGGGAGCAGTGATGATGGTTCAAACTGCACAATTATAATTCCTTCCATTATGAAAAACTCCCTTCTACTCTATCTTGCCGAGGTACTGTCGATGAGCTTCGTTATCAGCGTCCTTCTTGCTCAGTTTTCTCCTGACTACTTTCTCTAGTTCAAGAAGTTTAGAAAAGAGGACCTCGGACCTTTCGTCATCAATGTCCATCTGAAACGCAAATACAAAGAAGATCTGAATTAATTCCATGTAAATAAAGCATCGTATGTAAATAAGATCTATCCAGTTGAAAACCTTTCCACGCTTTGCTGTTAGAGACTGTATCACAGGCTTGAGCCGTTTCTCTGTGGCTCCAACGGTCTCCAGTTACTCACTTGTCGAAGCTGAGTGTAGTTTGTTCCCAGTCCTGATGTTAAACTGTGATACTTTGCTCTTGGATCCAGAGACTCTGGCTTTTGAAGGAACAGCCAGTGCTGTGAATGATCGCAGTAGGAATCCATGTTTATAGTGCATTAACTATAGAAATATTGGCTGTTTTTAAGGGTTTTTATACAGTAAATACCAGCATACCAGTGCCTCTGCTCCATTGTATGGTGTGAGTGTGAAAGTGTTGGTGAAAATCCTAATCTGTTGAATAGGAGACAGTTCACGTGTGATTTAAATCATGTTTAACACAGAATTTAAGAATAAATAAAAAATAATTGAGCATTAAAAATATCAATAAACGACCACTTACCAACCACATGATAGGCATAATGAGAGTCCAGAAGAAGGAGGGGAGGATGCCGTAGGTCAAATTAGTCATCACCAGTCCTGGACATATTACAGAGGAGAACAGCCCCTGTCACAAAGAGAAGAAAGCTGGTTAAAGGACTGCAATCTTTGGACTTCAAGGTTAGCAGCGGTAGTTATTGCTGTATCAGAAATCTGCAGACTGTGTGACAGTCAAACCTGGCTGTTCTTGTGTCTGTTGAGTGCCAGGCTCAGCATATCCGAGGCGTACTTTGAGGAGCTGTAGGGCTCCGTCCCATTTCTGTGCTGCATGTCTTCGATGCTGAAGGCGGAGCGGCGGGCGTTACTCGAGGAGGTCCACACGACCCTGGAGGTGTGTCCTGCATCACACAGCAGAGGCTCTAGCTCCCTGATCTGGAAAGCAGAGACATGAAAATCAGGTCTGCAGGACAACTAGAGAGAGAGAGACGTGACTGGTGACATACATGGATAACTGTCAGGTGGAAAAGGGATTATAATATAATATGATGGATGGGAGAAAAGCTCATAACAGCTACCTCATTATATTCAAGAGCTATCATAGCTCATAAATCAAGATGCCTCATCTTTCAATGGCTTTGAATTGAGGGAAAAGCAAACTATTTACTTTACTTTTTTTCTTCTTTATACATGATTTTGTCATGTATATAACTCCAGAGAAAAAGTCTAAAAACTGAAAATGGATTTGTGAATTAGAACTTTGTTCTAACTAGCTCCACCTGCAGCAGCTACAACAGTTACATGCTGTTTACACTCTGATGCTTTAGTATTAATAACTAATGATGTCATATATTATAATATACCAGTGAGAGGGACCAAACCAGGACGTTCTCTACATTTTGCTGCTAATTTTGCTGTTTTGCATTTTGCTGTACTTTTAAGTTGGATTTTTCATGCAGATCTTTCATTTGTACTGAAGTATTCTTACATTACTGTATCAGTACTTTTACCTCAGTAAAGAATCTAAAACCTTCTTCCACCCCCGAACATTGAAAATGACCAAATTAAGAGGTTTGTTTTCATTTGTTTAGATTTAAAGCTACATATAAGTGTTTACCAGGAAAAAGTGACCAAAGAGGTTCGTCGCAAAAACTTCCTGCAGACCGTCTGAGTTGAGGCGGTCCTGCTGAGTTAAGAGACCCTCTGCTGTCGCAAACATGTTGATGACATTCCTGCAGTAGGGCGACATACAGAACAGCAAGGACAATCAAGAGATAAGTTACACTGTTATACAGCCATTCAGCTTTAAGACAATAGCAAACAAAACAAAGTGATTCCTGTGCAGGTTTTGGAGGATTACCTGGAAAACAGACCCGTGAAAAAAGCTCTGACATCCACTTGTGGATTGGGCATAATCCCTGCGTTTAGATATAGAAAGTCTATTCTGCTGTACCTGTGAAAACACACAGATGCACATTAAAGAGAAAAAACAAACAGTGAAGAGAACAATCATCATCATCATGAGGTCAGTACCTCACAGGTCTCTCACCTGGCCTTGACCTCCTCAGCGGCAGTGAGCACTGACTGCACAGAGCCCACGTCGAGGCGCAGTACGTCCACATGCGAGTCAGTGTGAGACGTCAGGAGGACGGTGCGGGCAGCCTCGGCCCGCTGCATGTTTCTGCAGGCCAGACACAGTCGAAGCTGGCTGTCCTCGGTGAGCAGCCTGTCACACAAAGCCAGGCCGATGCCGCTGCACAGAGACAGAGACGGAGACAGAGAGATTAACTAAAGCAATTTGTAATTACAGAACAAGCTCAGAGGAACGATACTGGATAAGAAGTAATGAAGGCAGATTGGAAACATTTTTATTTTATTTATTTGTTTTTTTGGTTGAAAGTGGTTTTTCATGTCTTGTTAATTAAAACTTAGAAACCCATGTCTAACGCAGGCGTTGATTTTGATCAAGCGACCAAACTTGGAGTATTTACTCACGAAGGGTATAGTTTCTTTGTGCTCCGTGCACATCACGTGCTGCACGCTGTTTGATCCAGCCTCGTATTTTCTCCAGAATATTTTATTGATCCTTGTAATCTAACGCCAATGCTCCTTTTAAAATAACTACAATCCTTTCACCTCCCACACATTTTTGGCCTTTCTGTACTGTAAATGAATGTTACCCGTCAGCTGAAGTACATTGATACCTACAGTACCACACAACCGTTTGGACACACCCATTTATTCAAGGGTTTTCTTTATTTTTCATAATGATCAACAGTGTAGACCAATATTGAAGACATAACATCTCAAATAATTCATATGGATTTATGTAGTAAGAAAAAAAGTGTTGGAAATAGCGGCAAGTAAGAGGCACATCTCACCATCAACTGTTTGGAAGTGACTGTGCAAATCAGTCCTTCATGGTCACACAAGGAATGGACATTATATCTGTGGAGATTTGGATTTTGGTCTGATGAGTGGCTTCCACCCCACTCTGCACTAAAACATCCTCCCATCTGGAAGTTAGTGGGAAAATCAATTATATTTGAGCAGGACAAGGAGCACAAAACACATGTCCAGGCTCTGAAAAGCTGTTTGAGCAAGATGCTGAATGCTGAATCAGATGACCTGTTCTCCACACTCACCCAACCGAGATGGTTTGGGGATAGTTGGACTGCAGAGTGAAGGAAAAGCAGCCAACAGAGGCTCAGCATATGTGGGAACTCCCTCAAGACAGTTGGAAAAGGTCCAGGTGACGACCTCATGAAGCTGGTTGACAGAATGACGACTCAAAGCTGTTATCGAAGCAAAAAGAGGCTCCAATAAAGAATCTAAAATTATATATTTGATCTTTGTTTACATTTTATTTTACTTACAACATAAACTCATGTTATTTCCTAGTTTTGATATGTTCAGCGTTTATATACACCATGAATAAGAGTAAAACGAAAGCCAAACCCTTTAATGAATGGGCACATATTTTTAGCTGCACTCTACACCCAAATAATGTTAATTTACTTTACCTTTAATATGTTTAGCCTACTGCTTTTACTTTTTTTTTCTGCATTGTATTGCGATATGATTCATATACATATATGTTTGGTTTGTACGACTGACACGGTTTAATAATTACATTTAAAAATAAATTGTTTAACATGAATACAGCATTGTCATCAAATCAAGAGATTTAAAAGCAGCTAATCTCTCTTTAGAAGCAGGAAACTCTCTCTGTTGTTGAAGCTACAATGTTTCTCCAGCCAACACACACGGACTCACATCTCGGTGTTTATCAGCGGTGTTACTCTGTAGCAACGCAAGTCTTTATTAATAATCATGACGCAGTTTCAGTGGACTCACCTGTTAGCGCCGGTTACGATGACAACTTTCTCCATGTCTGACTGAAGTTGCAGCGGCTGAAGAGTAAAACGAGACCAGAACTAAAGTCTCAGACCAGCTGCGTCCCCTCAGTCCACCAACGTACAGCCCATCGTCCGATTCCCTTGAAAACACTCAGCCTATATGAACAAGCAGACGCGTGGTCCCATTGAATGTCAGCAATCAGCTGGCCAATCCGCTTCCAGTACGGTGAGCGAAGAGGTCCAAACAGGTAAAAGAGCGCAACGGTTGAAAGAGTCCTTTAACAAACATGCATTAAAACCTCAGTCCCTGAAGACAGCGACAACAAATGTGGCAAACACAATCAAATATTCATTTGTCTTTATTGAAAGGGATCTTCGGTTATGAAAACTATTAAAACATGTTTGTTCTTTGCTACTCATCAACTCCATACAGTCAATTTATTTCTGCAAAGGGACATAAACATGTTTATAAAACATGTGAGTGAGCTTCTGCATAGTTAAACACATTCTCATCCAGAAAACAGTCCTTATCATATCATATGTTCATAGTAAAAAAACCAAGGTGAAAATAGAAATGTTGAGAAAAGGTCACTCAACAATACTGACATTCTCTAATAAATGTACAATATAATTAGATGCATGGAAAATAAATGATAGAAAAATATTTACAATAGTTTTAATCTACGATTACCATGGAGTAGTCTATAAATAGCATAAAAATTTAAAGAAAATCAATAAATACACAGAAGTGTGAATACACTGTATGTACAGTGCATGATATCTGCAATATAAGGCTCTGTTCAAGTGTATACGTTCATACTTTAGTATTTACAGCACCGTTGTGACAAACCAACATTGACATAATGATAAACATTTGATGTCTGCGACTCAAAATGAATCCACACTGAAGGATCACACGAGGCAGTGGATGGCAGACAGATACCATATATCCCATCTGCTATGGCAGGCTCTCCATCAGCTGAGTGTGTATGTCCTGGAAGCTCGGCCTTTGCTTGGCGTTTCTCCTCCAGCAGCTTAGCATTAGATTATTGTAGACTCTCTCGGGACAACAGGAAGGCTTTGGCAGGTATACCTTAGAGCATGAGATAAAATATTCAGAACATTTTGTTTGAGTTGAATACTGAAAACAAGAACCCATTCAGACACTATCCAGGAGGGTTGTAACCTAAACCTGTGTGACGCTCACCTGCTTGCCCTGGTCCCTGAAGAACTCGCCTGTGTTTTCAATGACCTGCTCGTCAGAGAGCTGCGAGTAGGGCTGCTCCTTACACAGAGTCAGAATTTCCCATAGAGTCACCCCGAACGCCCACACGTCGCTGGCCATGGTGAATTTACCCTGAGAGGACAGACAATAGACAACTTAAATCCAAACACAAGCTGGTATGCTGGCTTGTACACATGGAATAATTATAGCTGCAATATAGAAGTGATATCATGTTGACTTACAGTACATAGTATTTTTCAACGTAGCCTCATTGACATTATATTCTTTTTGAAATCATTCAGTAAAATGCCACAGTAAATAACGATAAATACAATAATGAATAATAATAAATGAAATGCTTTCTTTCCCTCAGAGAAAAGGGACTAATGGGACTGATGGGGTAATCATGTTTTCTCATCGATTTGTCCCACGTCCTCAGATCACTCACTAGCAGGATGCTCTCCCATGACATCCAGCGAATGGGCAAGACGGCTCGGCCCTGGATCCGGTAGTAGTCCCCTCTGTACAGGTTGCGACTCATGCCGAAATCAGCAATCTTTATGGTGTAGTTCTTCCCCACCAGGCAGTTACGGGTCGCCAGATCACGGTGGACAAAGTTGAGAGAGGACAAGTACTTCATACCAGATGCAATCTGCATCGCCATGCCAATCAGCTTTGTGTAACTGAGAAAGAAAATACAGGCTGTTGGTGTAGTGTCAACATGAATAATGATGAATAATTAGCTTTATATGTCATTCCCCTGAAAGTCATTACAATTTGATGTCAGGATAGGAGCCTACCTGACCATACTCTCCCCCTCTTTCTCTTCGTCCTCTGACTTGTCTTCATCAGCAGCCTCCTTTAGTCTCAGATTGCACAAGAACTGGTTCAGGTCTCCATTTTCCATGTACTCAGTGATCATGCACAGAGGGTCTGTATCCACGCACACCGCCAGCAGACGGACAATGTTGGGGTCCCTCAGACGAGACATGATTCGGATCTCCTTCAGGAAGTCATTCCTGCAGCACAGCGGAGGACAAACATAGTTGGTTGACACCCGAACGAATAGCTGGAGACACAGTTCCCACCTCTATACCAGATGTTTTTACCTTGCATTCTTGTTAGCATCTTCCCGCAGTGTTTTAACAGCCACGAGCAGAAGGGACTCATTGTTTCCCTCTATGGACAAATCCTCATCCAAAAAGTCCTGCATGCCCTCGGCCTCGCACAAGTGCACCTGTTTAGAAAAGCACTTCGTCAGCCCATCATCCACTTGGCACCATTTGAATCCATCTGTTTAGCTCTGTTTAATACCACTAAGTGTTGACTATTTGTCAGTGTGTCATGTATAGTCATGGCATTTCACAATCTGGTGCTTTTTACCACACAGAGAGCTCTGTCATTGAATTTTACAAACGATAGCTATAAAGTTAAGCCAATATAATTACGGCAAAGAGAGAACAAGCCCGGGATACAGAGCCAACAAACATGAGAGCTAAAAAAGTGAGTATACTTCTCCAAACTGGCCCTCTCCCAGTTTCTCCTTGAAGGTGAGCTTCTGTCTGGGGAACTCTCTCATGGACGAGTCGGTGCCAGCAAAGAGATTCATGTTGACAGCTGTGATGGAGCTGCTGTCTGAAGACTCCTGCAGACTGATGATATCTGCCTCTGCATAGTGGGGAGCACCGTCTGAGCCAAAAGCTGCAAGGGCTCTGCAGGAGTTGCTCGGTTCTGATACGTGGAAGAGAAGCACACATTACAGGACCTGTAGCTTTAGATATGCAGTTGTTGTTCTTTTGTCATCTTACCAAGGTGTTCGGTGGACTGAGCAAACTCAGGCAGCTTCCGGATGAGGCGTGAAGGCTCCTGGTAGTCAGCGCAGAGGGGGAAGATCCTCTCATAGGTGGAGTTGGTGGTGGAGTCGCTCTCGTTGGACAGAGACGAGTGGTGGAAGGAGAAGGCCTGTGTCTGGACGGCAAGACGAGCTGTGAGTTCGTCGTCCAATATGCGGCGAGACGCCTGGAGACGTGAGAGAGCAGTGTTGTAATCTGACGTGAAGTGTGGTGTATGTGTAATAATCAGCTACAACATGAATGCCTTACACCGTTGTGGAACGACATCATTGTCATCATGAGGAGGAGGATGGAGGAAAAGGAGACTCTCCAAAACTTGAATCCATACAAGTTTTTTAATTTTTTTTTTATCTTTGAGGTATTTTGTGGTCATATATACAGGCAAAAATAAAGTTTCTCCCTGACACGCTATGTCCATAGCAATTCACTGATCACAGTAAAACACATAATGCCGCATTTAAACAGTGAGTTGACTTCTTTGACGATATATCAAAAGTGTGTCATGACAGACATGACAGAATTGTTTTCCCTGGATCACCACACCTGAGACATTTACCACATGCTGCTGATAACATTGCCCATCTGCTTGAGGTCCATTTCAGCTCATAAAACTCATCCTCTAAAAACAACTGAATTACCACCTCACGGTTGTATGCCTCTGCGATCCAGTCAATTTGCAGTTTATGTCCACGTCTGTTCAGACTCATAATATATATGTAGTGGGCACTTTGAAGGAATATGGCCAATAAAGCTGATTCTGTAGCCGTGACAGTAGACAGCCATGTTTCAAATGTGGAAATCAGCGATTCAGTATCTGAAACGTGTAATATGTTCACAATCTCCACTTTTGTTCTTGAGTTGTGGCATTGACAGATGATGGACAGAAAACAATTTTTTAGGAACATCATGATGTCACAGCAAAGGTGACCTTTGACCTTTTGGATAAAAAAAGTTTCCTTGTATGCTGTTTTTTTTGTCCTGCAGCTGCACCCAACTTAAATTCAATTTGAACACTGTCCACCTTATTTGGCAGTAACTGAGACTGAACCACTCAAATTCAGATACGAATGTGGGTTTCTATTTCATTATAATAACATACTGTCAAGACATCAAATGAATTAAAACAAAAAACAAAAAAAAAAACTGTCTCTTCTCACCTTCTCAAGCATCTTTTGCCAGACCTGCCGCCACAGGATGATAACTATGATGGCCAATAGGATGGCTATAATAGCCACCAAACAGCCAATCAGGATCCTCGTATTGCTGTCATCCACTTTATGAGTTGGATCATCTCCTGACAAAACAGATTAGAGTTGGGAGTTGACGTAGATTTAATGTAATCCACCATAGTTCGTGTCATTATTACAGTATATTCCAAAAATAATTACATTATTTTTGTATAATCCCCTTCATGATTCATCAGAGCTACAGGAAGCAGCCTGCTGTTTCTTTTAACAAGTGTAAGTCATTTCTGATACTCTCAGCAGCAGGGGGCAGTGTTTAACCAGAAAACAGTGCACTTACTTGCACCTTTAAACTTAACGAAATCATCTCATCATAGTCTCATGTATGACAAAGCTTTAATGACTGATCTGCTAAGTACATAACCATTTAAAATTTTATTTTGTGGTTGAATACGATAATGCTTGGCCCATGTTTTTGTTTAGCAGCAAATAATTTCTCAGAAGCCGTACTCAACGTTAATAGTCTGCAGTCTCTGCTGCAAGCATTGTTCTCCACCACCTGACTGTCACTTAAATTACAGCAACAACATGAAGAAAAAAACAATTGTTCAGAGGTTTGTCTGCTGACCTGGCAGTGTGTTTGTGGGGTGTCCATGTTTGCGAGGAGCGAGTGATGTGTTGTACACTGCTGAGCCTGAGAGTGGAAGGCATAAAGGAAAGATAAAGCTGAAGGTCATATGGTGAAATCAGATGAGCAAACATGCAGGCATTACAGTACAGAATTTAATTTTCTGAAGACACTCCCACACCTGATCCTTTTTTTCTTTTTTTTTACCTGACTGGAAGGCCACCTCACTGAACAACATCCAAAGGTCGCTGAAGTGGAAACGACATTTGATGGCACTGGCTGTGCGATCCCCGAGAGACACGCTGACAAAACGGGCGCTTTGGCTCACAAGGTCAACAGACGGCCTGAAGGTCACTGGGTCAGCCTCCCAGTCTGATCCGGATCGGAAATAACACGTGACCTGTTTGAACATCCTCACCCCACGGCTGAACATGTTGCTGCAGTGAACCTGTGGAGGTGGAGGAGGGATGTAAGAAGTCTCGATTGAAGAACAAAAAAGTCTTACAAATGGTTCATTATGATGTTGCAATCTCTAAGGAACATGCATTTTAATTTTTTCATTAAAAAGTGTTGAAAAGAGTCAGAACCTGGAGGGGAAGATTATGCAGGAGCAGGTGTAGTGATGACTAATCTGTCTGAAAAACATTCATCCTCCATCTCTGATCTCTGGCCACAGCATACTTATCCATGACAAATAGACTAATTATGCAGAAAATGTTCACACTGCAACGCTCATCTACATCTATTTTTTTTTTTTTTCCTAATTTTATGCCCCAATAAAAACTTGCAGCAAGTATAGATGATGGGTGTTTGGCCAGCGTGGCACAGCTCAGCTCCATCCAGCATACTGTTGGCTCAGCACTTTTAAAAATATTCCACTGTTTAACTCTTCAGCTGTTTTAAATGAAATTCCCCCAAAGTGTTCCCATCTTACCTTCATGGACGTGAAGTTTCTGACGTGATCAAACTCAAAGATCATCTCCACGTAACCTTTGGGGAAGCTCTTGTTGCTCCACCCCACGTAGTCGTATCCAGGCCACATGCCGTAGATGTGGCTGTGGAGGAAGTCGTCCAGACCCCAGGTGCCATCCGTCAGCTGGCCGAGGCCCTTTGTCAGTCTGGAGGAGGGATTTATGGATGAGTTGAGGACAGGTACACTAAAGCATTTAAGATTTTATGTGTAAATTTATGACTGTGATTTGAGCTCAAAGAAAAACATCATGTCCTGCGTAAGTTATGAAGGAAATTACTGCTAACATATGAGGTAAGCATTTTTGTTTTATTCAGACCTTTCAGCTAATGCTCCATCATACACAGAGTCATTAAAGAAGACGTCCAGGCCTCTGTAGATCATTTGGTGTCCATCTGGAATGCTATAAGACATCAGGCCATCTGAAATGGGTCCAAATGAGATGTTGTAATATGTAAAATCTTTTGCTAAAAACAAACACTTTTGTGATTATTTCAATAAGAAGATACTAGTGCAGCTAGATGAAGATGTTCCACTCTGTATAATGGGGAAGAACGACTAACCCAGCCATTCACAGCCATAGAGCTCCACTCTCATACACACGATCATGGAGTGGTCGGTCACAGGCATGAAGCGAACAAAACGAGTGATGATGGGAGGCTCCAGATCCTTCAGGACCACATCATATGCGTTCCTGTTACCCTCGATGACCTGGCAGAGGCGAGGCAGATGAGGAAGTTTAGACTGTGAGTGAAATGTGTCATGAATGAAGACCAAACCACATAAATATACACGGTGTTAATGCTTCAACTCCTTGAACAAAACATCTGCTTTTCTATTTTATTCTATTCTATTCTTCTATTTCTATTCTTACAGCTCAAATGTCAACTGATACAAATTGATACACTTCAGCTAATGCCAGCACCAATGATAATTTTACTGTTTATTAATTTCAGTACACATTTCCCAATAACTGTGTTACTATCTGCTGTACTTTCTCTTGCCATCTGTCACCAACAGTGGAGGAAGTGTTCACATCCTTTACTTAATTGAAAGTCGCAATACTGTGAAAAAAAATACTCCTTTACAGTTAAAAGTTTAGAAGAAATAAATCACGACTTGGTGAAGCTGTTAACACCTCGTAGACATCTGAAATGTGACTCCGACTACACAGATTTTTGTAAGACATCAGAAGCAGAAAAGATTAAAAAACGCTCGTTTAATCTGAATGTTCTTTAGAAGCTTGGTTTATTACCCATTGTGTCAAATCCCTATCTTAAAAGAAACTAGAGTTGAAAAATAAATGTAGTGGAGTGGAAGTATAAAGCAGCGGAAAATGTAATTACCAAGTATAAGTAAATCAAATGTGTACTTAAGTACAGTTCTTGAGTAAATGTACTCAATGTAGCTGCGACGTGTGGGTGAACAAGTGTGCACACAGGCGCGCACACGGACCAGTTGTTGCTGTTCCTGAGGTTATGTAACCACTGTTACTATGGTGTCAAGTTTACATACAATAGTCAATTATATATATTTTTCTCACTTTAATTTAATAAAGTTAATATAATCCTGTTAGTTCCAATGCTTGTTCTTAATTACTCATCTAAAGTAAGATTTCAGTCACAACAGGTTTATGCAAATCTTTCAGAATAAAAAGCTCTCTGAGGAAATGAGGGGTTTCTGTCTACTGAAATGCTAAAGGGCTTTGAATTTGAAACAGATACAGGAAGTGTGGAGCTTGTATTAACACAATGCATTAGGATTAATAGGGCAAACGGTAGCAGATCAAAACGAGGCTTGGAGTTGACATCATAAATCAATCAATACACTTTAGGTGTCAATACAAGAACTTTGACCATTTCATTTGTTTTTATTGGCTCCCTTGCATGACACATGATTTAGACATGAATAGATCTTTATGAATTTAAAAACTGTAAAATAATTTCAACAGGATCAAGAGAACTGTGAACATGAGAAACATCAGAGTGAAAACACAGTAATATCTATACATGCTTACCTGCCTTCCCTTCCTATCATGCCAGCCCACCCAGTTGCTGCCATCACGGCTGTACTTTATCCTGTATCGCTGGGCAAACTCGTTACCCATGCCGTCGGCATGGCGACCCTGGGTGCCCACCAGTGTGATGAAGTGCACTGAACGCAGGTCCACCTGGAGATACTCTTTGAGGCCGTCCGCCTCTGACATGATGTCAGGACACCAGGCGCCATCGCCGTCGCCGTTGTCAAAGTCAAGTCTGAGGATGAGCAAACATAACAGAGGAGACAGTGAAGAAAAGGAAGGGCACAGCATTCAGATAAGTGAACATAAAGAGGAAGAGGAGGAAAGAAAAGACATAAAAAATGGAAAGAAATGTTGAAAGACATGAATAGAGGAAGAAGAGGTTAGTTTGTGAACTTATGTGCTACAGCATGCATGATTTTTCCTGTTATGAATTCATGCTTGCATGAGAACATCTTTAACTACTATGTGCTGTCACTGGACATATTGTAATAAGCACTGTAATTATACAACAGGCATCATCGCACTCAATCTTCATCGCAAGATGGACTTTACTCAGCTATTGCGACATTTTAAAGTCAGCAATTCAACGGCAGCAAAGGCAAATCTGTCTGCTGATGAAATCAATCGGATTTGGTAAAAATCTCCTGAAGAGGTGCTACCGTAAATAGACCTGTGGGTTAGATAGTTTTCTCTTTTATTTGTGCTGTTTGCAACACCAAGTTTAAATCAATAGAAGAAGAATTTGGTATGAATGGCCTCCATGGTTGAAACTAAGAAGTTTGACATTAAACGAAACAGATCTTTTCAAATTATCACTGAAGACTATTCTAAACTACTTATCGGAAAAAACAGCTTGGATGCTGTCTAATGCAACCCAGTATCAAAGCAAAGTGTGAAATAAACAGGCCCGTCCACAACAGCAAAAACTGAGATAGTCACCCTTTGGGCTGTCTTGGTGTAAAAGTTACACTTTTTGTTTGGCACGTTTTGTGCCATGCAGGACAATGAGGTTAGGATCCAGGAGGTGACATTTTTCTGAAAGTTTTTTTTTGTTTCCTAACACCAACCATGTGTTTTTGCAAAAAGTTACATTTTCCTGTCAATCAGATGGACCAAAGCATGCAGTAGGTTTCCTTTTCGTCCACTACAGGAAAACATATAACTTTTTCACGCCTAGACAGCCCAAAGCGTGGCTATCTCATGTTTTGCTTTAGTGCAGGGGTGTGTTTATTTCATGCTTTGCCTAAAAATATACTTTATGTATGTTTCCCCAAATCAAATGAAATAAAACTGAGCTGTAAGAATACAAATGTGGAGTCAAGCATGCCTTCCAAATCGTGCAGCAGTGGACTCAGACCACTGACTGGAAGCAGAGATGTCCTCATCCTGAATCTGCCCACCGGTCATACCGAGAGGATAGCGACACATTTCTACAAACACACAAAGCATCAATGATACACATGTATCTCACGTTATAAATATGTTTTTTGTACAGTGTGATATATGCCATATGTTTCTTTTTTATGTATTTGCAGGACTTGAGGAGTTGAGTGTTAAGTGGTCAGGGTTATGCCTTCCTCCCCCCCGGTCTCCTTCCTGTAGCCCTGTAAGGCCTCTAAAGCCAAACAGAGGCATCACTGTGCAGGTGCCAGTCTAAGCAGAAGGAGAAGGGAGTGGCCGCGGAGCTGCCCGCTCTTAATTTTTCACCTGTTTTCATAGTTTTCTACCAGTGACACGTGAGAGAAACTTCTGGGTTTTAAAGGCCCTGGCATCTTCTGGGCACCAGCTCCTCTGCTCTCATGTGATAAATAAGTGTGACACCAACAGAGGAAATGTTATCTTGTGTTAATACAAGTCAGTGACCATCCTTTCCATCAGCCGTGTGACTGTTTCTTGTGTAATTATTATGTATTATTCACGATTCCACTGAAGTCCCTCACATGGACTGAGAGGTAGCGGATGGACAAATAAGCCTTTGACTATGAAAATATTCGAAGTGGGAAAGTCAAATGAGTGCATGTGTGTGTGTTGGTTTCTCTGTGTGTGTGTTACCTCCAAATACGCCTACAAATTTTCTAACTTTTTTTTTCTTTCCACAAATGCCCCCCTGCTTGTGAAAGGTCTGCTTGTTCGGAGAATATTTGCTCTCTTGACCATTAGGTAAACCACACACACACACACACACACACACACACACACACACACACACACACACACACACACACACACACACACACACACACACACACACACACACACACACACACACACACACACACACACACACACACACACACACACACATTCTTGCATTCTAAGCCCACCCACCTAAACCTGCTCCCCCCTCCATCCTGTCAACATGCTCGTCCCTCAGGAATGGGAAGAAGTTATTTTAAGTTTGAATATAACATATCTATACTTCTGGCTCATACACTTCTTTGATCACACATTAAAAACTCAACCTAAATCTATCCTCAGTCTGTCGCTGACTGTCTGATTGGCTCGTGCAGTGAGCAGGGAGAACAGTCCACTGTGTCTACGTCGCCCTTCGTTCAGATCATGAGCCCCGACCTGTCAGATCAATGGCAGAAATGTAAAGATAAATGTCTACCTGGGTTGACTTGAGATCTCACAGTGACAGCCAGCAGGATAAAGACGACATGGTGTGTGATCAGTTTAACCTCCATGACCTTCAAGTCTTCTCAAGGAGCCACACACCTGAAAGAAGGTTGTGGATCAGTAGTTGAGATTAGTGGTACAATTTAGCATAAACATTAAGGTAATCCAATGTAAAATACTGTATTAGTTTCCAATATCATGTCAGTAAATTTTCCTTGACAATGTCTGTGTTTTATTTTTAATTTGCCCCATACACAAGAAATATGTATAGAAAAATGCATGGTGACATGCTCTGAAGGCTCTTCTGAAAGAGTGGTGTGCAGTTAATAATTAAATTGAGGGTAAATATAACAGTTAGAAAAGAAGAAAAAAAAAGAGCATTGCAATTCAATGATAAAGAAGTGTGTGACATTTCCATTTCAGGGCAGGATGTTCTTCTTGAAGTCCTTCTAGAATAAATACACACACACACACACACAGTCCTGCCTGTAACCCAGAGTTCTGCTGTCCTCCACCACAACACCTCTTAGCTGCATTTCATTTACCCTGTAAAAACCTTTTTGTATACGGTCCGTGGTAAAAGCCCTGGAGGTCTCGGTGACTTATATCTCTGACACACTGTGTTAACTCAGACCACTTTTCACAAAGTGCTCTTGCTGCCATTGATGTGGTGCATTCTTCAAAAAATGTAGGGGTACAGTTTAGCTCTGTTCCAGTGTGATGTACAGTTATTAAAAGTGCATTGCTATTTGTTTTCTACCACATAAAAACACAAACATAAAAGACCAACATTAATATACAGGATCACACTCTTAGATGCATATTTCACACAAGTTTTCTTCTCTGTTGAAGTGTTATGATGATCAATGACTTATTTCTTCCGTTGAGTGAGCTGCTTTTCTGTAAATACGTGGATGACTGATTCAGATGTGATCAATGTCTCATTCTTCTTGTACATAAAAAAGTTAAAGTTGTATATTTGTCTTCATGATGTCACTCCCTGAGCTGAGCTAAGGCAAACTTCCCTTAAAGGCAGCGTGGAGATCAGGATTAATGGGCTCACAATGAAAGAAAAATATTAATTTGACTTACTTTTTAAAGTTCCTCTTTTCTTCTTATGAAACCATCTGTCTCGGGGAATATTCCACATCTGCTGTGATATGATGCATTCAGCGCTGCGAGCTGCTGACCTCTTCCTCTGAAGGACCTTATGGGAATGGAAAAGAAGGAGAGAGAGAGAGAGGGAGGGAGAGAGGAAACGAAGGCTGATGTAAGAGTCCTTCTGGCTGCAGGAAAGAAACAGAGAAAATAACATGCTTTGGGATTTTGAGGTGAGGCCAAAATCCCAGAATTCCACCTGATCCACAAATGGTTTCAATTATGGCCCGCAGAGGCAGCTGAGAGCTGCAGTAGCTATCTGGCAGCTTGAACTGAAGAGCTACTGACAAAAACAGACTGGAGTTCATTTTCCTGCAGAGAAAAACCTGCTAATTACTGAAGCAGGCATGATGTTTTAGAAAAAAAAAAAACACTGGATACAAACAGAATGAGTCAAGGCTGGGACACAGTAGCAGAAAGGCAACAGAAGCTGGTTTAGTGGGTACAAATCAATATAAGAATAGAAATACCTCATTATGTGTAAAATTATGTTATCATAATTCTTATATTGATTTTGTTCCATTAAAGAAAAGCTTATAATACAAACATTTTACATAATGTTAATGTTTTCCATTTTCATTCAGTTAAGAAACCAACATTGGCTTGAATTTAACACATAGAGTGAAACAAATGAAAGTTTTCATCAGGAGTTTTTGTGAAAAAATAACAGCAGATGTAAATTTGATGGCAAGAGAAAGGAAGCAGGAAAGAAAAGAGACTTTTTCAGCTGTAGACTCAAAGCCACCAATTTCCCTTTACTACTACTTACTAGTTCTTGTTTTCTTTGAAGCCACAAGACTTTTAAGGGTTTGCAGTACATCTGGGATCTCTGATTTCAAACGGCTAATGAAGAACAGTAACAGTGTGTAAGCCGATAGGGGACTAAATGACAATGATAATGGACACTGGCTTTATGATTTGATACATACAGTAGGTACCATATTTGTTTTTTGCACAGATGGAAAGGATTGGCATTTCATTTTCAAAGTCATACCTCTCTAGTGACATGTAAATGTAAATCCAACAAGGGCGCTGTTTCGCTTATAGCATTTAAATATTGTACACTGTACAGCAGGTTAAGCTGCTGAAAATTTAATTGTCATACCACTTTCACCTTTTTTCAAATGGTTAGAAAATTGCATTTTAAATGTAATGTTGAGACTTAAATTTAGCCTGCATCAATGCAAAATCAGATTACATTGTTGATATTGCATTTCAATTTACAAATTTGAATGAACATTTTAATATTGTAGTGTGTGACTTTGGAAATTAGCCGTCAAAAAGCCATTTTCATTCATTTTCAAATCTGATAATAAAACATCCATGTATTATGTAAAAATGAAAATTGGATTATTGCCTTTTCATTTTTATATAACACAGATATGTAAACATTTTTAATGGGAATGTGGAATTACATTTCTATCTTCCAGTTCACATTATGATTTGAATACAGTCCCTTATGGGACTCCATATGTCGTGTTTATGTAAAGTTTCGAAAGATAGCTCGTGTTTACTCACAGGAATCTTTTGTCATGTTGTGAAACATGTTGACTTACCTGCTGAGAGTGAGATGAGAAGCTCGATATCATGTCTATCTGCACCATATGAAAGAAGAGAAACAGCCAGCTGTCACTGTGGTAGTCTTTATGTTAATGAACTATGGTGAGTTTAGCAAACACTGTTTGTTTACTACAGCTGAGCAGAGCTGTCTCTTCCCCCTGATTAAAGTCCCTCTGCTGAGCAAACCAGCTAATGGACGTACCTTCACATTCAACAGTGGTATCAGTAAGTATATTTTGTTGCCGTGTGACACAGTTGTTAGATGTTTTTACTATTTACGGTCTTTATGCTAAGCTGAGCTAACTGGTTGCTGGCTCCAGCTGGTATGTTAAACTGTTCCTCTAATAATGAGTGATTCGTGAGAAATGATTCTGCCATCATTAAATATGAAGGTCTCTCAGTATGAAAGTATGACTGCCTCAGGTACCCATGGATGAATGACACAGAAACTGGTGGCTCACGTCTGTGATACAGATATCACCCCGACGATGGTAATTTAACAGGAATAATGACTAATGACTGATATAATAATGTACTGTAAAAGCAGGTGTATTAATGCTGGCCCGTTAGAACAAACCTGAGAGTCATGGTAAAGGTTAGATATATTATAGGTGTGTGTGTACATATATCTATATAGATATAGATATAATATATATGTGCATGTATGTATATTATAATTTTTTATTGACTTTTAGCTAGTACTAAATTGTGAGCTGAGCGTGTCAGGGGTCAGGGGGTCGTATCGTATGGCTGTGGACTTTACTAGTATAGAAGCTTTTCATATGTCAGCTTAAACGACCGTGAACTCCAACGAAGACAGACAATTTTCCCTCTCCAACGATGTAGTGGACAACAGAGAGGACCTTCTCTCTCATGGCGACTGGGAGGATTACAATGATGAAGAACAGGTGACTTTCTGTTGTAAATTTTATGGGAGTATACGGCACCAGCAAAATCCGTAGGTTTCATCCTCTGGAAACAATAAATGTAACTCTTCAAGATGTTTGGAATAAGGGTAATTTTTTGGAAACATTATTACATAATTTTTGCCTTAATCCCATTGTAGTGTAGGCAGACAGGAACTGTGGGGAAAGAGAGCAGGAGACTGACATGCAGTTAAGACCAGGCTGGCAGGGAATTCAACTGCTGACTGCATGTGTACCCATGCGGTGTGCACCATGACCACTTGATGGTTGTCCCCTTAGTAAACATTTTTGACCACCCGGTGTCACTAGAGATGATCACAAAACTCAGTCATCTTAATTCTCTGCAGCTCATTATTGTCGGTACAAAATTAATGAAAACCTGCCAATCCATTGATGTGACGCTGTCATCTTTACATACTTAAACAGAACAAACCAAGGGATAAATGGAACCTTGCACTTACAGTTTTCTGTGTGTTTTATGAATTCATTTTACCAAGCAGAGCAAAAAGAAATATACTGATATAGATTCAAGAGGGGGCGAGCAAAATGGCACTACAGACCATTTTTCTTTATAATTAACCAAACAAAAGTAGAGGCCAACTCCTGGAGGCCGCCCACTATGTGTGTCAGCAGCAGCTGCATCATGGAGCTAGAGGGCGTTGTGGCTGGATGTGGGTGGGTAATGGCTGATATTATTCATATTTTCCATCTTATCTGCTTACATCAAGCTGCTGCAGTCTGCAGACACAGCACGCTTAATGGGAGCTGACCCTGTTTAATGACCACAGCCGGTGGATCCTCTAACGAAAACAGAGAGCCACCGTCCTCACAAAAGACCTTCTGCGTCTCATTTTCTCAAGCGGTTATAAATGCTAACGAGGAAAATATTTTTGAAAAGGGCAGCACAGGAAGTGGTGCTGCTCATTGTTAGAAATCGAGACATATTTAAATTAGCCCTGCACATATTTCAGACATTTTTAAGTCACACCAAATGGACTGGACATAGCATGACACCAGATGGCATTTGAGAAGGGGCATTTAATTCCACAGGGAGAAACATCCAAGTAAGTGCACTTTTATTTTTAGTACACTTTCTGTGAACAGACATAACCTTGGACAAAACTGAGGGGGATTGACAGAGAGAAAAAGAGAGGAGGAAATAGGTGACAAGCTTCAAGGAACAGAGGTGGAAGGTGATGGCGGGAGAGGAAGAGGGAAAGAAGAAGGCCAGGAAAAGATGAATTGATTTTGTAAAGAGCTCAAAAACACATTCCCAATTGAGTGATTCAACGAGTTGGCTCACAGTCAGCGTGGTGGAGCTGGTGCGACAGCTGGCCAGAAGAATATGAAAGAGTCTCCTATACACCTCCTTCTTTCCCTGAAATTGTACTTCAAAACAATTCCTTTGAAGGGTGGAGCAACAATGACATAGCAGTTTATGACTGCCGCACTACGGCATTAATAAACAATACTCACAGTACGTGGTGACTACATTTTTAAGCAGCATAGACGAGACTGTAGCAGCACCTGCTCAACGAGATGTTCCTCTCTGAGACGTGGAACCATCTCATCAGAAAATGTTCTTCGATAATATAAAACAGGATGAAGAATAATTCAACTGAAATCATGCAATGCATAAGTTATTCAAATTACATACAAAGTTTTGACAAGAGAAAAAAAACCATACTATGAGAGATACATGCTCATTTTTAAACCCATGTGTAGTTACAGATTACAGGTAAGTGTCATAGCAAGTGCAACAAAGGTTTGAATTCCCACACTCAATGTGTTAGCACATCCAGACAGGCATGGCAAAGACGTCTTTTCTTTCTAGATGTTCATCAGAAAACAGCACAAAATGACCGTGCTCACAGCCAATGTGTCACAAATCCATAAACACAGACATATCCACAGTGTAAAAAGCCCAGCGAGCTCAGAGTCAGGGAGTCAAATGTATGTAAGGAACAACAACCATCAGACACACAGCGTGGTATGTAGCGCACACACTAAGAGACAGCGGAGAGTTTCAGAGACAGAGCCTGAAACACCACAGTGTTTACACCATCTGACAGCCAGGGGTTTGAGTGAAGCTGCACTGGGCCAAATCTTTGTCTAGAAGTGCACCTGTCACCATGAAGCTGGGAAACAGAGGTGTGTTTGAGTTTTCTGAATTACAGTAAGTCATGGCCGATGTACGTATCTAGTGTGAAACTCATTAAAATGTATAAGATTTATAAAATTATTAAGGTGGTATCTGATACTTAGATTTATAATCGAATATCTGCAAAATAGTGACGTTCCCAGCAGCCTTGGTTGAAATTTCTGTTCTGTGCTGATAAGCATGATGACACTAAATCAAGGTGAGCGTGGAAAATATTGTGGGTTATAGTTCAACGATCTAAGCGCACGGTCTAAAGCTCATGGCTGAGGTGCATTTAGCGTGCTTTCAAATTCACTTATAGTTTAATGGCAGAAAATCTGAGAGTAAAGTAAGGCGCATGGTTCAGAGCGGAGTTACTCTCGCTCAACTAAACATAGCTGTGTTGTGGGTGTTACATGAATTAAACCAAGTACAGTGTCATCTCCCATTCCCTTTAAAAGGTCATGTGCACCTGCCTGATTTGATAAGTAGTAGGAAAGAACGCTTCTCTGCAGAGGAAACAGATCTATTTGTGCACAAGCAGACTGATGTGCAAAATAATAATCATTTTTAATCTTTTACATATTCATGCCCTGCTTCATATTCCTGTGTGCCCATCCATCGATGTAGGCGTACAATATTATCTTAATAATGTGCCCCTTAAAAAAACATAAAAATAGTTTGTCATTGACTTAAGATCAGGTTTTTTGTTGGTCATTCGCTTTCAGTTTTCTTAAGATACCAACGGGCCAATAATGCGCCTGACCACATCCCATTTTAAGACCAATAACACGCTTGTGAAGTGGGTGCAAGTACATTTAAACCACGTAGGCGCTGGATGAGAAAATGCCAGCTGCATCGGTCTGAAACTGGAAAAGATGCTGGCCTTGCGCTTGCTGCTGATTTGTGCCATGTGTAGGATAAAGCTGTGTGTGCATGTAAGCATTTAGTTTTGCTTCTCAGAGCCACTAGCATGGGTGTAGACTCTAATTTGTTAGACATCAACAATTTTACAAAAATAAGCTTCATTTGTAAACAATATGTTTAATGAGTGTTCTGTAGGCTTTTACTGTCAGTTCCACTATATCACTGTTCAGTGTGAGCATATGTCATTGAACATGCGCTTGCTAATTATTCATGTAATCATTAATGGTCTTATCAAGTCATCTTTCATCTAAAATGAAAATGTATCAATTTAATTATACTTTCATCATTTCTGTTCATATTTTTGGATTTTATGAGTCATATATGTAGGACATGTTCTTAGAGTAAAAGAAGGGGCAAAGCAAAACTTTACAAAATGTAAAACTTTTGCCAGCATGGGGATGAGTGAGCGCCACAGGGGATTTATACCTGCAGATGATGCATTTTTCTATCATAATACATAACTTCGGTATAATGTTGTCCTTCAGATTCTGAATTTCACCTGTTTCCCGTTGGGGTGGTGCATAAGGGCAAAGTTGCCCGGTGCAGCTTTCAGAGCACCACTAAACAGCCATCTCATCGCCTAAGCAGTCCGCCAGACTGTCTGCATTCAGCACATTTAAGAGTCGAGCGCCGCTGTCAGCCCCCATCCCCTCCCCCTGCCCCCAGCTGTCCCGGTCATCGCTCTCATCCGTGTTTGATTCGTACTCGGATCCGATCCCGGACTCCCTGAAACGAAGTAGCTCCAGGGCACCAAGGACCTGCTCGCCCAGCGGCGAGCCTTCATCCGGGGCGCCGTCACTGGGAGTCTCCCCCGGATCCAGGCCCTGCTCCTGGCTGTCGGGCCCGCGGGGGAGAAGCGGAAGCACTCCAGCCGGATTCCGCTCCCGCGGAGCCCCAGAGGGATGGTGTCGGGGCCCGTGGTGCCAGGAGAGCCGGGTCCAGGCAGGGCGGGGATCCAAGCACTGTCTCCAATCTGGAGCTGGGACTGAGCTGCTAATGGGCCTGTAGATGAAGAAGAAGGCGTGAGGGGTTCAGGGGACACGCTGGGGGGCTTGGCGCGGAAAGTGATCTCCAGAAGACTGTCCTGGGAGCCCACTAAGGACGAGTAACAGAGACATGAGCAGAAAGAATAAGAGACAGATATATAGGAAGAAACAAAACAATTTTTTTTACATCATTTAAACAAAAATACAAGACATACAGAATAAAAAGAGCAAAACAGATGAGATAGAGTGGAATGACGTCTGTGCTGAAAGGATTTGATAATTCATGACTATATGGGAGCGTGTTGCCAGTGGCACTGGTTTAATGCAGGGAGGGGAGAACAGAGAGCAGTATTGAATCCTCTGAGAGGGCTGCCATGGGATAATTAATTGCATGCCAGAAATGGATGAGAAAAAAGAGCCATGAGAACAGGATGGAAGAAAGGAAAGGCAGGAAATAAACTGATTTGAGAAAAGAGATGTAGGGAAAAGGAGGCTTTTATGACAGGAATTATCAGGGGAGAAAACATCGGAGCAGAGTAAGATTAAAGGCAGTGACACAAACTAAAATATGCACTATAAAGGAGGAAGGAAGCGGAGTGTTCAGTCAAGAATAAAAGCTGATGTCTACTCACTAGATGTTAACTGGCCGGCGGCTTTAAGCTCTAGCTCCTGGATCTGTTTGACCAGCAGTGAAATATGTTGCAGCAGGTCTGTGTTCTGCTGCAGCAGCCTCTGCACTCTGGCCTGGGCTTCAGCCCGCGCACACGCCTCCACCGACAGCTGCTCCTGGAGCACATGCACCTGAACACACCGCCACAAACACAAACATCATCGAGATCACACATAAACAGGTTGCCAGCAGGAACAAGTGTGTGCAAACCTCCGGAAAAAAATTATTCACATCAAATTTTGAGTCAGAAAGAAGCAGCAGGGAGCCAAATCTGGTGAGGAGGTGTGGTAGGGAGCGACGATTATGTTGTTGCACGCGAGAAATCTGTCTGTTTTCAACGCGTTGTAAGCGGGCGCACTGTCATGTTGGAGAATTCAAGTGCCATCGTGCCACAGTTTAGGTCGTTTGCAATGAATGTTTTCTTTTGGACGTCTCGAAATGTCATAGTAGTACTCTGTGTTGACAGTCTGACCCGGCGGGACGAATTCATGTTGCACAACCCCGCGAATGTCAAAGAAAACCCACACGGTTGTGCTCCTAACCTGACGTGCCTTCTTCAGTCATCAACAGGAAAATTCTGCCCCTCTGTAACGCAAATGCCCCTCAAAACACCGCCTGGCTCATTGTTTCATGGCCGTGGATTTTCAGAAGCATTTTAAGGGTCTGTGTTGCTGATTTCCCAAGTTTTAAACAAAATTGTACGTGTGCTCTCTCCTCAAGTTTCAGGTACCAATGGTCACAAAAACCTGAGTAATTCAGGTGATGATGCTGATCCAGCAATGTAGCTTGAAATACTTATGAAAGGTACTTTTTCCTCCTTATCGCCATGCATTGCTCTGCTGTGCTACATCACAAACAACAGGAGCAGACTCAGAACTTTTTGATCCACGCTCGTATACAGTTTGTCTTTTTTGGATGTGTAATTGGAGTTGTAGTTCTGACTGTTAATTTTGAAGGCTTTGCACTTAAATTGAGCAAATTGAAAATACTGTGTGCAACCAATCCTGCCATAGGAGTTTCACCATAAACAGAAGAGAAGAAAAGGAAAATAAAAAGTCTTAGATGGTGTTTCAAAGAACAAAAAATATAATCAGGACCTGAGCTGAAGCTGCCAGTGCTTGCTGCTCCTGCTGCTGCAGCTGTTTCTGAAGGAGCTGGACCTGGTGCTCAGCAGAGCGGGACGCCTCGGCTGCAGACTGACCCGACACAGAGGCTCCGAGGATGGGAGAGCTCAGCAGAAGAGAGGGGTCATCGGATACCTACAGCGGAGACAACGGTAAATCAGGCACTACTGAATCTCACAACATATAAAAGTCACAGTAAAGTTGGATATTTCTTCATGGATTTTAAAGCACTTTGTTCAGTCCAGTTCGAATATTTGTCATTACAAATTTTTTTTTTTTTAAAGCTTGGCACACAATTGTAGACTAGTTTCACCAACCTACACCTTAGTCTACACCTTAGTCTACACCTTCTGACCAAGTAAATCCACTAAAAAACACATCTAATGATCCACTCAATAAGTCCAACTGCGGGTGGATGGATTGCTGCCAAACAACAAAAATCTCATATATTTCCATATTAAATAAAGTAAACATAAGAGTACATATGTCTGTGGATGAGCTGCACAGTCGACAGAATTAGATATAAAGTACTGGGTAGTATAACCAACAATCCTAAATGATGGAGGAATAGTGGAAAGAAAAACATCAGAAAGCCTGTATGTGTCAAAACATGTCTACAGAAGTGGTTTATAAGCTGACAGACTCTCTCTGCCTGTCTGAGCTCCTCGCGGAGGGAAATGCAAAGAGAAGCTGCGCTGGCGGCGATGAGTCCTCCTGTTTTCATCCTGACGGAAAAATCCACGCACGCATTCTTAGATATCGTCAGCGCTTGATGTTCAGGCGCTTCTAGAAGGAGTTTTGTGGCAAACTCTTAAAATGTAGGCATGTGGTGGGCCTGACGTTTCACAGCTCCGTGCTACTGAAGTGGAGGTTGGAAGAGTGGAGTGTGGTTAGTTTCTGAGGAGGAGGAGGGAGAGAGAGATGAATGCAATATCTACCATGTCAAGTGACATAAATAAAGAAAATATCAAAGTGGCAACTGTATCTCTTAAGAAATGAAGATCAATAAACTTTGTGGTTGCTCTTTTGATGGAGAATTTGGTATTGCTGGCTGCTTCTGTGATAGACCTCTAGTTGAATTAGTGTAAAGAGAAGAACTCGGTCTTTGATTTTTAAGGCCTGAAACTGAAACATGACATTCGCTGATGTTTTAGACCTTCAAAGCATTCCTGCTGCCACTGTACAAGTTAAGGATAGAAATCTTTTTAAGTTTTCAGTCAGAAAAAACACCCACACTACGATTACTGTTGGAGCAACATTTAGTATTCACGTTTCAGATGATGTGATGAATTTAAGTCCAATATTCAACCTCATTTTAGCTCAGGTTTGCTGTTCACCAACTAGTGAGACAAAAATGTGTTTTCTTAAGCTGGTAAAGATGTTGGATTTTGGACAGCTGTTGGTAGCTGCCAGTTTTTAGTGCTTTTTAAAAAATTTTTTTACTGTAAACTAACCTGGCTCCACCAGACTATGGCTCACAGCTTCAGTTTTCTTCAGTCTCAGCCACTCTGAAGGGCAGATCAGTCAGTGACTAGTGCGGGTGGGTAAGTACGATGTCAGAGACGAGCGTTATTAGTTGTAGCAGTGGTAGAGGTTTATTTCAGTTAAACCTACAGTGCAGAACTTGTATCACCCCCTTATGGCAGTACATGTAATACTGTAGCTACATAGCCTAATACAAATATTTTACAAATACCAGCTTGCCCAAGAGCATAATACAACATCTGTGTTTGCTCAGTCCGTCTCTTCTTTGAGCACTCTTCAGCCAGGTAAAGCTACACCACTGACTACCTGTGTTTGTGTTTGTCATTTCGTTGACATTGACCCTTCGTCTGAATGCTGAAGTTCTTCAGGAACATCCACTCCAGAAAACTTTTGGACACCTTATTGTTTTTTCTGCCACACTTTAAGCTGCTGCAGCCTGTTCTTTACTGCCACTGCTGTTGCATCTGTTTCCCCCTTTCAGCTCTGAAAAACAATATTGCCAGGTGACGTAAAATGCATCTCTACTGGTGCCAGCACTGAAATCTGTCATCAGATAATACATTTAAAAGCTCAGTATACTGAAATAAAGAGAGACTTATCTGTTGGTAAAATGCTTAATCAGCATTGTGAGCTTGTTTTCATGTAAAAGTCCTGCACTCTAGCTTTAAAGAGCCACTTTGAGAATCCACAACACCAGCAAGATAAATCATACTGTATTACATCAAAGAAATCTCCTATAGGGATATACAAACAACAAACAGAATAGCATCATTTAATGTAATTGAGAAGTTGGGGCTTTAATGTTGATTCAATAAGTGAATCTATAAATAGATCTATAGATTGAATGTACGGGCTGCCGCTGGGCTGCATGACTCACAATTATGTTACAGTGGGATGAGCAGCCATGAAGGACACGACTTATATGCCTTATCCGAGAAAGGAGATCAATACGGTGGGTTCTCTCATCATTGATACTCGACTGCGAAGGACACTTGACCTTCAAATTACCCAAAGGAGTGAAAAAAAAGTGCACGTGAAACCTGACCGTATGAAATGCTGCTGTTTCATTGTGGCAGAAGAAATAATGAAAATATCAACCTCATTTCTTTGGGAGATAAGCATATAATTAAATTAAACCAGCCAATTCAAACCCATTAACACCTCGCCAGATCAACACCGGTTTTCTCTCTTGAGTAATAAAGCTGATGGTGCCTCAGAGACCTGGTGGGAAAATGAGCAGACAAACAGCTTGTTCGACAGCGCAGGATTAGCAGAGCAGCACTACAAAACCTTGCTGTGATTTCATCAATAAACCATGTCGTCCAGTCAATATTAAAGCGCCTCATGAAGCATTTCTTTCAGGCGGTCGCTCACTATACTGTTCATCCCTCAGAGCTGGTTTCTGATCTTCATTTGAGTTTTAGGAGGACAAACCTTTTTGGAATTGGAAGCCTCTCAAAAGTTATTGATTAACATGACATTTCTGCCTTTAAGATATATTTTTTTTACATATGCTCTGTCAGAATATGTCCTGTTTATCCTCTTCTATAAAAATTAAGATTATGTCAAGGCAACAGGAACAAAGACAATCTAACAACTGATTATGTGTGACTACTGTATTAAGTTTAAGTTGTTTAAGGAGGCTTTTTAAAAAAAAATGCTTTAACTAAGACTTGATTAACTGATTAGTTCTTGAAATATCCTTGCAAATTATTCTGAAGGTTGATTTAAGTTTTTACTTTCAGATTTAAAAAACAAATTTGTGTCAAAATTTGTGTGGTGAACACATCCTAACCTTTAGTCCCAAGAATAAGTAAATCTTTAAAAACACTGTGCGTTACCCACAATGCAACATGATACCATCTTTCATTAGAGGGTTTCTATCTGATAAAAACCCATGTCTTTCAAACTCCACAACCCCAGTTTGTAAAGCAGACTTGCTCGGATAAGTGTGTATTCTCAATGCCTGAGTTGCGACATCACAATGACGTCATTAGGGTCATTTTCCAAAACTTTGGAAAGATCCATCCAGAGCCACTGAAGTATTAT
The DNA here is from genome assembly GCF_029030835.1 of Brachyistius frenatus. Classification (NCBI taxonomy): domain Eukaryota; kingdom Metazoa; phylum Chordata; class Actinopteri; family Embiotocidae; genus Brachyistius; species Brachyistius frenatus. The sequence continues at coordinate 206,890 of NW_027210814.1, read as the reverse complement.
ACAGTAGAACTATACCAGTACTTATCATGACATTGCCTTTACCCGCCATGTGTATATTGCATCTTGTGTATAACTTTGCATTAATTTCTGAAGATGTGCGTAACTAACGCTCCATACAGATGCAGGATGCGCGAGGCAGCCATCACGCGCACGCAAACACATACTTTAAAGCACAAATGTCTACAGCCTGTAAGTCAAATATTCACTGTTTGTTTCTCATATTGATCTTTTTTTTTTTTTTTTTTTCTAGAGTTTTATGTTTGTTTATTTTTAGCTTGTGGACAGCACAAAACATGCAGGGTGCAAAGACTTTGGTAAATTGTGAAGGGCATTTATCATAATTTTCAGACACTTTCTGAATCTAATTGATTAACGTAGAAAATAAATGGCATTTTATTAATAGTGAAAAACATTTTTTTGCAGCCCTTTATTTTTTTTGCTTCTGTGTCATGCAGAGCGGTGCAATAAGCATCCATAAATCATTCTTAACAGAGCTCCCATCATCTCTGCAAGGTTTCTACAGCCTCCTGTATTGCGGTGCGGAACAAAATAACAGTTCTTTGTGTGAGCAGCACTGAAATGAGGAAGGACAACTTCGATACTCTACCTTCCCGTCATTACAGAGGGCCTCGTCCTTTTTGCTCTTCTCCAGGTCTGATGAAGAGACGCACTCAATGCTCTCCTCTGTAGTGGCTTCAAGGTCCGTCTCCTCCGACAACGTGAACCTCTTCTTTGCTACAGAGAGACCAGATGCATGGGAGGGATTTTTCATGCTTTGTGCTTTATAGTTTACAACATATCTGGAGGCAGAAACAGCAGTCGCATCAGCGGGCCAAAAGAAAACTGGCAGAGGCCCACACAAGAAAAGCCTTTTATCAGCGGCTCGCACGACTCACCAAAAATATTTTTTAAGCTTCAGTGTTGCAAAAACTGGTGGAGGATAATGACATGTTTTCTCTGAGAGGTGTGCTTAGTTGCCACTGTTTGTTTCTGCAGGCACTTCAAAGTTTTTTTGTTTGTGTGAAATGAGAGGGTAAAAGAGGAGAGAGGAGAGAAGGAGACCTGGGAGTTTGTGTGAGATTTAGACTTATAATGTGAGTGTGACAGAAGGAGGATCAGAAGGGGAGAGACAGTGGGAAGGAGAATGGTTTTGTAGATGCAGTTTTATGTGTGTGTGTGTGTGTGTGTGTGTGTGTGTGTGTGTGTGTGTGTGTGTGTGTGTGTGTGTGTGTGTGTGTGTGTGTGTGTGTGTGTGTGTGTGTGTGTGTGTGTGTGTGTGTGTGTGCAGGTTTGAGTCACCTGGCACTGCCGCCGGCTCGTCCGCCTTCCCCTCCCCGTCCTCCTGTTCATCGCTTTTCTGCTGCTGGGTCAGCTGGTGACACACATCAAATGCCTGACCCACCGTCCGCACAATCCTCATGGCCTGAGACTGTGACGGAGCAGAAAGGTGTGTGTGTGTGTGTGTGTGTGTGTGTGTGTGTGTGTGTGTGTGTGTGTGTGTGTGTGTGTGTGTGTGTGTGTGTGTGTGTGTGTGTGTGTTGACGGTTTTGAAAGCAGGGGCAGAGAGAAGCAGCAGCATGAGCACAGCAAGGGAGGAGGCCAAAAAAAAAAAAGATGAAGGTACACAGCAGGGGAGAAAATGAGGCGCCAGAGGAGTTGCAGGAGAAGAAAAGTGGAGCGAAAGAGTGACAGCATGAGCATGTGTGCAAAGGTAGCGAGAAAAACGATGAAAAATAGAATCAGGGGGAGAATGGATGGTATGAATGGGAGGTGACAACAGAGGGAAACAGAAGCAGAGATGGAGATTAAAAGCTGAAGATACTGCGAGCACTTTAGCTGCTTGTCCTTGCCTTCTTCTCTGTATACATTCTGCTGTCACAGGGATGCATTGGTCTATTTCAGAAGCAGGAAACTCTGATGGCAGAAGGAGCGAAGATAAAGTTTGTTACTGTAGGAGGTTCAGTAGATGCGTCAGCTTGGTATCATCAATCAGGGAAAGTTTCATTTGGATTAACGTGACAATTTGTCACTTAAGTCGCATACGTGTTTCATATATTCATCCTGTTTTCTCAGAAGAAACATTTTCAGTAAAGGTTTGAATCCTGTTTGTGTGCAAAGATTTAAGGTATGATATGCTCCTTTGATGAGTCACATGCAGCCCTGATACACTAATGAAGGGTGAGAGACTGACTCATATACAGCAGGTACAGTGGATATAAAAAAAAAAACATCAGTGATGTTGTAGGAATAATTTGACATTTTGGGAAATATAATAATTTGCTTTGGGTGATATTTTTAGCCAGTAAAACCCACTTTTTCAAAGAAACAGTCTGACGAAGCTCACAGCTGGTTGGAGCTTCATATTCACAGACATGCGGGTGTGTGAGCTGACAGGATGAAGCGTGTAAGTGCATCTCCCAAAGAGTCGAACTATTCCTCCAAATTACACAAAAGCCTACAATCTACAAGGGTAACATTTCACTGTTTCTGAGTTGTCAGTTCGTCTGTATCAGTCCCGTTAACGTGATATCTCAGGAACGCCTGGAGGCAATTTCTTTAAACTTGGCACCAACTTTCACTTTGATTCAAAGATGAAAACTTAGAGTTTGGTGATTAAAGGTCGAAGGTCACTGTGTCCTCATAAAACATGTTTATGGCCATACTCAGGATTTAAGGCACTAATTAGGACAAAAGTTCACCCAAATGTCTAATAGAATAAAATGCAAAGAAACTTTTCTGGCCATTATTCAACACTATAACTCAGGAACAGAAGGAGAGGCTGTGACCATATTTAACATTTGGTTGGATACCAAATTGGTGACACTTATCTTGGGTGTTCACCCTGAAACTGTGCTGATTGTATATTCTGTGATGTCGGACTGAAGATGTGTAAAGCATCTATATTTTCTATCTTTGCGGCAAAATCCATATTTGGAGCATTGTCTGCTGTCATTCAGCTTTATTGGCCAAATGTGAATTATGAAGTAAGAATTACTTCAAAGTCTTCAGTACATATATGATATGAGTAGGGGTAAATATGAATGTAAACTGCAACTTGACTGGTGTATTTGACATTTTGTTTATTGTCCTATGTGATCGTAAAATGAATATCTCTGTGATTTGGGCTGTTGGTCAAAAAAAAAAAAAAGTTTTGAAGATGTTACATTAGGATTTAGGAATATTAGGAATTGTAACGATTTTTTTAATATTTTATATGCCAATTCATTAACTAAGAATGTAATGGGCAGATTGTTCAACAATTAAATTATACTTGTTGACACTCTTGTGTGCTATTTCAGTAAGGTTCAATACTGTTCTTACCTAAGTTAAATATTACATTTTGTTCTTGCATAAATGTGAATTGAACACACAGGATTGAAAATTCAGTGTGGCCTTTGAGACAGCAGCACTTCCCTCATCAATTTCAAGGTTTTTCTTCTTTTTTTTTCATCCTAAATCTGCTGGAATTAAACTTCATCCACCATGTCTGTCCTCAGTCTCACTAAAGGTGATGTTTTCCATATTGAACATCGGCAGAAGCTGCATCGAAATAAATGTATTGCTGTCTGCCTCCTCTGGAGGATTATTGTGCTTCAAGGCATTCAGTCAATATGTCAAGGTAACTCAATCTTGAATGTAGTTCAATCAAGAGAAATAGCTAAATAAAACAACAACAATAACATGAAGGAATGCAGTGGGGAAATTGATTATATTGCTCCATCAGTGCAGAATTTAATTTTGTTTTTAAGTTGTCGAGTTAAACTGCCAGGCCTCCCAGGGCCGAGCACAAAAGGCTGGGTCGACACACCAACCTAACATCTGAGCCTCGCTGTGCTGCAACATGCCATGATGAAAATAAATCAAATCTCCTCTTATCAGCTGGTCCATCTCCTCCTACTCAGCACACATGCTTGGTCTGCAACACCCTGATAAGGCTTCGCAGCCACAGGGGAGGCAGAGAGGCACCACTGGCTGTGTCCCTGACAATGTGGTGGGTGTTCGGTTCAGCTCTGGTGAAAATGTCTTTAAGTGCAAAGTGAAAAAAAACCTTTTCTCTTCCCTTAGTATTCAGCTTCACTCAGTCACTGTCTGTCTGGTATCCATGGTGAAGGGACAGGAGTCAACCATGCTGATGCTCTGCCTTTGACATGGAGGAAAAATCAGCTTTGCTTGATATGCAGATACGTGGAGAAGAACATGTTTTTCATTTTTAGACGAGGAGGTATGACTATCACCTGAAATGGCCAGGTGTGTGTGGTCCAACAGGTCAATACATCACTGAGGCAACAGGCATCAATATTACAACCATGAGCTGCACAGCTGAAAATGAAACACACTGACGGACTTGCAGTATTCATATTTGTTTACAGTCCACTTAAAGGATAACGCCACAGAAAATCTGTGCTTATGTTAAAGTCAACAAAATCCATGATGAGACGCAAACCAACAATGTGTTTGTCCGTCTCTGAATAGCTACTTCCAAACGTCCTATTGTTCAGCTTCGAGCACATTCAGTCCCACTCAAGGCAAACATTTTAAAGCAACAGACATTTTGGAAAAACATTCACGGTGAAAGAGAAAAGGAAGATGAGAAGCTTGACAGAACACTCCCATCCCTTTGTTAAATGTGAGTCCACAGCCGGCGGCCTGTCAACTTAGCACTGCACAAAGAATGGGAACAGGGCAAAGCAGCTGCCTGCAGCGTGAACCAAAACCCTCCCACAAGCAGCTCTGAAGTGCTTTGATTAACACATTGTGTCTTGTTTAATCCAAAAGAAACCTGAAGTGAAACCTCACAGTGGTGAGGGCTGATTAAACAAACAGGTGATGTCAGGCTGATTTGTTTACCTTTAAACTCCGATTCACACCTCTGACAATCATGGAGGTGTTCCAGATTCTGGCCTGGTCTGCCCCAGTGCTCTGAGTTTACAGACGTAATCAAAAATAATACCGACTGGATGAGAGTCTCCCTAAAAGTTCAAGTTGTAAATATCATCCATATTTAATATTTATGACTTGAGATCCCGTAGTGTGAAAGGAACAACGAGGGGATACAGAGCAGAAACCTGCAATAGCCAATGAGAGCGAGCTGAAGCTTCACAAGATCAGAGCACAGAAACATTAATAAGAAACAGCTTCTTCATGGCAGTAAAAGATCAGAGAAAGTAAAAAAAATGTCTACATTCCTAATGATCACAAGTTTCACTCTGTGTGCAAACAACAGTAACTGTAGCTTGTAGTAGTAGCTTGCACTAGGCCACGTTTGAGACTAACAATTAAATTTTTATTTGGAACTCACCTCCAGCTCGCACCGCAAAATGTATAAGACAAGCTGATTCTGTCTTCTCAGTCATGGTGTCATTCACAGTTTTGTTCTCCTATTTTGTTTTTAGGTGCAAAACATAGCACACACCTGTGCAAAGAACTGATCAATGGCACGCTGATGACAAAATGACATTTGATCACGCAAGTTTTTGTGTGATCTCAAGTCCCTGCAATCACTAGTCTGAATCGACTGGTGTGTCTGTTCTCATGATTGTAATATTAAGAATGAGTTAAATCTGTCATTATATCTGTGATCTCCCATGTTTTTAATACAGGTTATGATTTGAAAATCCTGTAGTGTGCACCAGGCAACAAGCTTGCTGATTCCTCTTGTAGTTTTGTGCCTCACAGTTGCTGCTTTATGTTTAGAATACAGATATAAAAGTGGTATTGATCTTTACATCTGACTTTCAGCAAGAAAATCAACAAGTGTCCCCAAATGTCAGAATATTAGCTCACAAATACATCACCTTTTTAAAAAGATGAATAATTTACAACCCTGTCTCCTGGAGATTACAGTAGATCCCTGTCAATCTAATTATCAACAGCATATGCATTGAAAGAATAACTGTGAACAGATTACACGGTAAACATTATGAGGAAACATTTTTGGAAAGTTGCGGATAAATACATTCTGAATTTATCAGTAAAATATTCACTGTCAACATAAAATGTCTGCTCTTGCAGTACAATATTAACTTGTAGTGTCACCAGCATCACTCAACTTTTTTTATGGTTGTGTTGAGGCACTCACAGTACTTGGTTAAGGTTAGAGAAAGGTCATGCTCTGCTTTTATACATAAAAGTTCACTGTGACTTGACGCACAACGCTTTTATTTGCATTTAATCCAAAGTGTGTTTGTTGTCTGAGTCTGAACCACCACCTGCTGACTCTGATGCAGTTCATAAAATGGGACGAGTCACTCGTTAAAAAACAAGATGTTGCCTTTGTAAACCAGCCAGCGACTACACAGCAAACGTAATAAAACTGAGAAAGCAATTTAGTTATACAGCAATGTCATATCGAGGAGAAAAAGCTGGTAATTTCCAAAATTATCTACTGGAACAAATGTAACTCAAATAGGAGCAGTCAGTGCTTCAATTAGTATTTACAGCCTTAAGTGTGATCAGTTCAAAATAAACTACAGTCTATGTTCATTCTAATGGAGGAAGATGTCACCCAGTGCAAAAGTTTTGCCTGTTCGAGATCAATTCATCTTTAGTTTATCAGAAGTTAAACTCACCTTCCTCTTCGACTTGAACACGTTGCACCGGAAGATGTTGCTCTGCCCGTCTCTCGCTATGTAACTGAAAATCTTTAAGTCTTGAGCATCATGGGAGACGTAAAAGATCCTGTGGAGACAAAATGATCCACACAATCAGACCAGTGGGGTTTTTGATTAGGATAATTAGGAGTTTGATTAAGTTGATTGGCTTCAGCGTCATTATTTTTGATTGAATATAATAAAGCGGGCCCACCTGTAAATCGGATCCTGTGTCACCAAGATGGTGTTCTCATCCCACGACCAGCCTTTTCTCTGTTGCAGCGTAAAGACACATGGGTTCACAGTAAAAACAAACAATTCAAGGTGTAATATCCCAAAAACTGACCTTTTTCTTTTTGCGCAGGATCACTTTGACAAAATCTGTCGACACAACGATGTTCACTTTCTTTTTCTTGATGTTCTTCAGCTTGAATTCATACTGTGCAGAAGGAATGAATAATGTAAAATTAACATCCAAAGTTGGCAACACATTTTTTTTATCCAAAAATAAATCTAATTACTATGCTACATGGTGTGACTGGCTTTAAATACCAGATAATACTGCTGAGATGGATCTCTTCACACAAGATAAATTATGTATTGGAGAAGAGATAAGAAACCATGTAGACACGGGGGATATTTTTGCCGATCTTCTTCTCAGGGGAAATCTGAGATTGAGTAAACATTGAGAAACTGTCAGTTTCTGTTTCTCTGAGCTGTTTAAGCTTTCAAAGGCAGACTTCCCAGAGGGAGGCAGGCATGTGCGGGACACTTTCATCCCTCTGCATGATTAATACCGGAGTCTGTAGCCTCTGCCTCCACTGCAGGATCTGGCTCCAAATATCAGGGCTCGCGGAAGATCTAAGAACAACTGGGATTTATACGCAATAACTCGTCTGGCTTTCAAAACTTTAAAAGTCCAACATCAGATGATTAATTGATCAAATGAAGGTCTGTAAAATCACCCGTCTTTTTCGGCAGAGGAACTGTCACCCGCTCTGCACGACAGACTTGGATATTCTCTGTTATCTTTTCTTTGGTTTGCGTAAAAATAACAACCCAGAGCTGTCTTTTGTTGTCAGCAGGACTGGAGCTGTCTTCTCACTCTTTTATTGACATTTCAGAATAAAAGAAATCAGGGAACATTATTATTACCAACCCTGGTGGCACTGGTGGGAAAAAAAATCCACAGCAGATTGTCTATATATATGTTTGTGTTGTGTGTCCTTGTCATATGCTCGCATGCAGCTAATCTGTCTTGTTGTTGTGTGGGACTTTTCTTCCACATGCAGACTGGATTGTATCTGCTCAGGTGAAGGACACAGATCTCCTCTGTGTGTGTGTGTGTGTGTGTGTGTGTGTGTGTGTGTGTGTGTGTGTGTGTGTGTGTGTGTGTGTGTGTGTGTGTGTGTGTGTGTGTGTGTGTGTGTGTGTGTGTGTGTGTGTGTGTGTGTGTGTCCTATCCAGGCTAGTGCGGCCCCACATAAACTGGGACAAGAGGACCATCCATCACGGAACACGCTCCTGTCAGAGGGCAATGAAGTGGAACACAGGGGGTATTCATGCCACATTTTCATGCACATCAGCCTAATACTAACTCCGACTAACGTTGCCCCCAAGCAAAGTAGCGCTACAGGTTGTGCCAGCTCACCTCCGGTGTTACCTGACAGGAGTTTTAAGAAAAGTTAGTTGAATATATAGATGCTGTCTCCCTCCAAAAGCAGGGGCTCTTAATTACTGAGCCATCACGTGGCTCACAAACAACCCGACTCTTTTACAAACATGCTTTTATGTTTTCAGTTTTAATCTCCCCCATATTTACCATTATGTTCCTTAACATAATATTTGTATTATTTGTCTCTAAATGCATTGTCTCTTCTTTTATGTTGTGCTTCAAAGCCAGAAAAGCAGTTTGTAATCTCTGCTTTTCCATAAAACAAATACAAGTATTCAATAAACATTTGTTTGTTTAAGAACAGATGAAAAAAGGTACAATGCATGCCTTTAGCTAGCCAGGTCTTTAGATTAACTTGTGCATTGTGCAGGTTTCTTTTTCTCTGTTTAAACTGCTGTGTTAACCAGTGTCACTGATGCGGATGATCAGGATTAAGTCTTCCCTGGGTGTCACTAGGGATGTGGTCGACCTCCGAGTGACACAATAAACATGGTTGTAAGATTAGATTCAACAGATGACAAGCAGCTAAATCCTCCTCCTCCACCCTCTGCGTAACACTGCAGTGACGGGTAATGACGAGGCAGCGCAGTGTTTCCTGTGGCCTTGTCTGGTCTAAATGAAACGGAGGCTCTGAGGAATGCTGGCTTTTTCTAATAGTTCCACACACACAGTAAACCTGTTTGCCGCATCTCCCCTCAGCCAGAAAAATCCAAGCTGCCGTATGAATCCTATCGTGATTTAAAGTGCTCCTGACAGCCCACTGAATCTGCCCAGTGTGTAGTTTTACACGGGCAGGTGATTTAAAGAAGATCAACTGAGCGTCGTGCACAAGGTGAAGCATAAAACACAGGAGAGAGGGACGTTCAATGTGCACACAACGACATCAGTCGCTGTTAATGTGTTGAAGCAGCGAATGTAACAGGGGGTCAAGTTCAGTGTCTGGTTCGGGGGAAGTCACACATTTGATGGTCTTACTCTGATTCTCCTCATTGCAGCGACTATCTCCATTCGGCTGCCCGGACGACCCACCTCGAGACTGCCAATGTACTGTGAAGTGTAAGAGACAGGTTTAAATATCAGCTGTTTGAAGGGATGAAGAGTCGACTACTATTTATGTGGGGAGTCCTGGCCTGGCACATTGTTTGTTTTGGACTGTACCAGCTTTCACGGCTTTTTTGTACATGATCTTTCTTTGAGCAGCTTCTTACACTCTTGATGTACACCTGAGTGGCCAGAATGTATTCACAATCAGCAAACATGGATGATTTTAGCTGCTCAGATTGGAGACTTTGCTGCCTTCCCTTGATTTACGTTATATTAAATTTAATGTTTGCAATAGGACCATTGGTCAGACAAAATTAGACATCAATTACATTGGGAGCTAGTAAATTGGGATTGGGATTAATGGGGGTTTATAGAGCAAACTATTACACAGTCATAACTGACAATTACTTGAAAATTATTGCTCCCTGCAGCCTTATTACCCTCAGACTTATTTTACTGTCAGAAGTGTAAAACTTAAACTAACAAACATTTTAAAACTGTCATACAGTTACAGTGTTGTCAAAATGGAAATAAAGGCTGTCAGCATTCATTGCATATTGGTATCAATTAAAGCAACACTTTACCCACGTAACATCATAATATGTAATATGCAAGATATGTAAAAGTCACTCAAATTCAAAATGTATTTATTGTAATCTCTGAACACACAAACTAATGTATACAATTATGAAAACAAATGATATTTGTTAGAGGCTGTATCACCAGTAACCCTCAGTGTTTGACAGAGGTCTTCAAATCCTTCCAGTCACCCACAACATCCAAGCTACTATCTGTTCCAGAGGGTCCTTACCTTTGCCTCGAAACAGACCCCATGCTTAAACACCTCCTCGTTGTGCATGGGGATCCTCAAATCCTGCGCGTCATCCACTAAATTGTAGCCCGTTACTCCTGGCATCGCTTCAATGATCGCTCACTTGCTCGACACTTGTTTTACGGCAGCGCGAGAGACCTGCAGATCTGCGCATCTCCTCCGGCGCTTTTCTCTCCGCACTCTCATCGGAGAGACGCGTCACTCCGGAGGTCATGCGGGTTGAGCCGCCTCTGGTCGCCACCGATTGATTGGTTGATGGGCTCAATTAACGCACCGATCGGCGATCGGCGAGTGCACCTGCTGCTGACACGTTTACTCAGGTCTGGTCGGAGGCACAGAAGCAGTGGCGCGCTGCCGCCGCCGGGGTCCCGATGACGCACGGATCTCAACACATGGCTGTTTTTTCCTCGAAGCAACGCGGAGTCAAAACCTGACCTTATTTACCGGAGTGAGCCATCAATATTGAGAAGCAGTGGGTGCTTATTAACCATCAAATAAGATGAAAGATGTGAGAGAGGAAGAGGGACTCTCCTTGTGTGGGCTCTATCAACAGCTGCAGTTGCTGTTTGGTTGTGACATCTAGTGGCATCACAGTGAACAAACACATGAATCCCCATCACAGTATTTTAGATTCCAGGAGCCCCCAGAGGTCCTTGAAGGGCTCTTTGTTCCCTCCTGTAAAATGAGAATACATATTACCAGTAATTTCACAGAAACAGATCCACCTACAGAAATAGACAACAAATGAGTCGGCCTAGTTTTAATAGCAAAAGAAAAAAGTGGAAGAAAGAAACATCAGCGATCCTGTAATTAGTTAACACAATGGCCAACACATTTCAACCTGTTGGAGCTCCATGACATCATAATGAGCTGTTAGATCTCCAAGTGCTGACATGGTGACAGCTTTGACCTTTATTTTCCCGGTAGCCACTCACAACAACCCTCCCCTTTGTAAGGAGCGAAATGATCATGAATCAGTGACAGTTTAGTGTAGAAAAAGATTTGAGTTTTTGTATCAGTACTGTATAGACTTTACTTAATCTGCAGTTTCAGACAGCACACTTAGGTTTAATGAAGCACACCATACATTGCCTGGCTTTAGTCACAAAAGTGTGGCCCTTTTTTCTTTTGGACTTCTGTCCCTCTTTAAAGACAGTTTGGAAACAAATTAGACTGATATTGTTTCATATTTTGATTTATGCTTTAACACAGTTTTGATCACAAAAGGGGGCAACAGAAACAGGCTGTATACACATTATTATTATTTTAAAACACTTAGAATTGATATTTTTGTCATTAATGAATCAAATCAGTGTCAAAACAATGTGCCAATGTGAACAGGGGTGCTCGTACCAGTTATATGAAAAACCATCTGAATCTGCAGCTCTTCAGCTTTATAGACATTAACAGCTAAAATGATGGATATTCTGGAGTTGGTCGAGAAAAGAAAAAAAAAAAAGAGTCACAAAAGTAAACATTGGACTTGGCAGTGGGTTTTCAGACATTACTAAAAATAGCTATTTGTTGCTGTGGAAAATGAGATTAATGATGGTAGTGAGTGAGCCAAAATAGTGAAACCGAAACAAAGAGCTGAAAGTAGCTAAACGCTCCATAGATCTGGGAGGAACTGCAGAATGAGTTAGTAATTATTTATCACTATTAGCAACGTCTTTTACATACCAAAATCCACTTGATTCAATGTTTAGACCAAATTATTGTTTATAGCAGCTTTAATCTAAACAAAGTCTGTCCACAGAAATTAGTTTTGGAAATCTGAAGTGAAACCTGCCTCTTTCCTTTGCCTACATCTATCTGTATACAGTATACTGTATTTCGCCCATCTCTGATCAGACGTCAATCCTGCCGTCTATCCAGCAGGGGGAAACAGAGCTCTTTACATTCGTCAGGATGAAACACCTGTGACAGCAAAAGCCCAAGATGAAAAGCCATAGTCAAACATTTACTTTATATGTCAAGCATGCTCCTTTTTACTCTCCGTGACCTTCTTTATCCTTTTGTGCAGCTTCTCTTTCATTGACCTGTGTCAGGAACCACTCAGGGTGATTGTTGTACAATCTGTCTCAGCGTAAGGCGCAAAAAGAGTCTGGTCCAAATGAGCACAATGGTCTGCTACTTCACAAAATCACCCCTCCATACACACACGCACACGCACACCTCATTTCCACAGACTTACACTTTAGATTTTTGGGCAATATAAGTGTCCAGTCACTATTTTCTGGGGACTGAGTGTCCTCTGAAATCACACTTGAAGAGAGCAGAAATGCTGCATCAGGTGCTCCAGGAGGTCTTCAAATCCTCTCATTTAAAGTATTTGAGGTCTGTGCATCCACTTACTGCAGCTCGAATGATGTCTCTGCACATACCGTGTTTTCTAAGCTGCTGTGGTGGCTGGCTGCATGGCTGTCACGTGTTTACATTTCACTTTTCGTGCTGCACGACTACAGGCAACAAAGCTTCTTGTGTTCAGGTGAGTTTTATTGCAGCACGAGTAAGAACGGACTAGTGTGCGTCAGATGCAATGTTTTTTTTTTTTAATCTCTTTCTCACTTTATGGTGTGAGAAAGGAGCTGTGTGGCTTTTTTTTTTCAAGCTGTGTATTTGTACAGGAGTTACTGTAGACAAATACAATGAGTCCTCATGCTGTAGACATTTTTCTGTCCTTTACTCCGTATTTAATCAACCTTGGAAGTGACCACGTCTCAATTTTTTTGCTGACTCACTTTCATTTTCTCTCAGCACTTTTTCTCTTCTATTGCCATTTTTACTGAAGACATTTTGTTTAAAAAAGACTAGAAGTTTACAACCACACTTAGTCTCTGTGAGGCTGTAGTCAGTCGGCACTCAATTGACTGAAACCATGGCTGGATATGCCTCCCGAAGGGGCCTGGGAAAAAATATATATTTTGGGCCCCTTTGTGGTAGTGTCATTATTTTCCTAAAAACTGATCATCAACTGATGCACTTAGTGACATAAACGTCCTTTTTATGCTTCAGTGCTGGCGACAGCTGTGGCCCCGTGACATTATGTTTTAAGGTTACCTGTGAACATGATATCTTCTGGGAGTTTTGGAGGAATTTCTTCAAACTTGGAATAAATGTTCACCTGGTCCCAATCATGAACTGATTACATTTTGGGTTTCAAAGATCAAAGGTCGAGGTCACTGTAACTTAACATCCGTTACATTTTTGTGAGGCAATTCCTTTAGACTTGCCACAAACTTTCACTTGGATTTGAGGATGAACTGATTAGATTTTGATGAACTAAGGTCAAAGGTCACTGTGACATTACAACACATATTTGTGGCCAATTATGACAATATTAACGCAAATGTTTAATAGAACAAAGTGATGACGTGATGAATCTTTATATCCAAAAGGTCAGAGGTCAACTTCCCTGTGACGTCATCATTTTTACCATAACTCCAGACCAGAAGGTGAGATTGTGACTATATTTCACATTTGGTCAGATAAACCTGTGATTGTATAGATATTTATTGCTGTTGAATTGAAGATGTGTGTGAAGAACCTTGTAGAATTTGTAGCTTCTCTGCAGCAACATCTTTATTTGAAGCATTGTCCACTGTCAATCAACTTTATTGGCCAAACATGTGAACACATATAAGGATTCCTTCAAAGTTGTCACTATATATATCATAAGAGTCTGGAGAGACATGGATGTAAACTGTAACTTGACTGCTTGGTCGGGGCACTGCGAGTCAATATTTCTAGTTTCCCCTTTCACTGGACAATGTATTATAATCCGTCACATGGCCAAACAGGAATCAGGTTTTCTGTTGATACGCGACCAAGTGCACACTGACATGAGATCAGCTGCTTTTGGACATTCATTGCTCTTCATAGGTCAATAAACACGCAGCCTACTGTGCATGTCAAAGCGGCCGAGAACAAAGCTGACCTTCTCACAAATCCAGCTACCTTACCTTGTCTCTGTGGAAGCCACTTAATTATCGCTGCACACATTTCCTATTATTTCTGTGGCTGTGGTCGACCGTAATGTGACTGTACATCACCATACTTCCTGTGTCTTCCTGGTGCTGCACAAGAAAACCGGCTTGAAGGATTGTATATGCAGCACTGAACCTCATAACTTCCAGCTGAGTATATAAAAAAACAATAACAAGCATGTCATAGTAATAAAAAATAAAAAAAACCTGCTGATGCAATCAGGGTTCATACAAACTGCTTATTCATCTTTTCAGCCAGCTGTTTTGGCTCATTTCTTTCTCAGAATTCCTAATGATGAACTTTGACCTCTAAATTGGACTGACACATTCTGTGTCTGTGCATGCGACTTCCTAAACTTGGTAAGGCTTTCCTTTACTGGGTGAACGACGACAAACACAAGTAAGTGACAGGACACATGATAACACTTTACATGTGTACAAAGGTGTTGTGTTACAGGTGGGAGCCATTAAAGGAGTAGATGATATGATGGAAAATATCCTTAAGGGAGATGAAAAGACTGATACCACTCTCATGTTTGTAAGATAAACATGAAGCTATAGCTTTTATAGATGAAACAAATGAGATACACAGTATAAGGTGGTGATTAGTGGGAAACTTTTGATAGAGCCATGCTATTTGTTTCCAGTCTGAATGCGAAGCTAAGCTAACATGCTGCTGCCTGTAACCTCATATTTAATGGACAATATGGTATCAGTCTTCTCATAGTTAAGAAAAAAAAAGCAAAACATTTACTTTTCTGAGCATGTTGGCCTTGAGATTTAGCACATATTTACTTCGTGGTTTTCTCACTGAAATCATCTGCTTTAAAAGGGGAACTTTGATCCCAGCTATATCACTCAGTTATTTATTAAACATGATAGTAGAGGTTTTAACAGTTAATAATGCTCACATTATTAAGTCAAATCTTATTGGGGAATGCACTTAACTTATGGACATTAAAGAAATAATAAACAAAATAGACACATAAATGGTGGGAAATACTGGTTCAGAACTAAACAGTGTTGTTCAGTGTAAGATTTACTCTGCTTTTAAGTTGCAATTAATTTGAAGGAAATTTGTCGATGTCATTGGGATTGTGGGAAAGAAAATGGGTCAGTCTCAAACATTTAAGCCTCCTGCTGTGAAATGTGTTCTAAGAGGCAGATAATTGGCTCATTTCCCTGGAAAGGCGGAGTTTAAATGCACCATGAGGGTGTTTCCTGTAAGCTTCATATTCTCAAATAAATTGGATAGACATTGCATGTGGTTAAGTCACAGAAATCACCACAGAGGGGCTCTGTTGTCGGTCAAGCTCTCAGATAACAGACACTTAAACCAACATGGGCATATTTTGAGTGTGTTTTGCCTCTGTCTTTTTTCGTTGTGGTCTAAAACTGCTTTTTAATTTGTCTTTGTTGTTATAGTCTGTCTTATTTTCATGTCTTGGACTGTAGGAAACCCGAGCTCACAGGAGAAAAAGCTACAACACCAAAACATCACACACACACTCCACTAACAAACTCCACTAAGTTACATCTACAACATTTTTTTCTGGAAACTTCAGCTAATAGCAAACATGTGTGCTTTTACCTCACAGAGGTGAGTCATCATTATTGACTGTATGTGCTTGGACTCCCTGCCGACTTAATATACAGCTTGTTGCATCATTCCCAAGAAGACTCATGGCTGTACTAGCTCAAAAGGGTGCTTCTACTCAATACTGAGCAAAGGGTCTGAATACTTATGACCATGTGATATTTCAGTTTTTCTTTTTTAATAAATTTGCACAAATTTCTACATTTCTGTTTTTTTCTGTCAAGATGGGGTGCTGAGTGTACATTAATGAGAAATAAAATGAACTTTTTTGATTTTAGCAAATGGCTGCAATGAAACAAAGAGTGAAAATTTTAAAGGGGTCTGAATACTTTCCGTACCCACTGTACATCATCTAGTGAAATAATGCAGAACAGATGTTGAAATTGGAGTTATAGTCTCATATTTCATTGTTTTAATATGACCTACAATTCAACTGTTAAGTGTTTATGGTGATTTCTATACAACTGGACACAGAGGAGTTTATTTGTAGCTGCCTATTTTCTTCCTGCTTTGCAAACCAAATTGAATGAAAATGACTTTAAGCTCTTCTAGTATAATTATTTTAGAGTGAACGTTGGGATGGGGACCACTCAGCTGTGCTGGGTTTGTTGCTTTGGTAACCTGGTAGCCATGACTGCGTCTCTTTGTTTTTACATCACTCCACCGGGTTCAAGCTTTGCCGGCGATGCTATTAATCAACACTCACACAGCAAATATGCTTTAAAATGCGTGCGCTGACTCATTTCCACCACTTAAGTAGGTACTGAGCCAGATCCACCGTTTAACAGAGCTCCACCTCTTTTGTTCTGAATTATGTTTCCACCTTCCTGACATTGAAAGCTGTCCACTTAAACTGATCCATGCTTTGGAAACACGCGTATAAAAAGAAAACCCTTCCTGGTTTAGCCTCTCCCATGCTAGTTCATCCACGTGTGGGGTCTGTCTGTGTTTACAGTGTAAAACTTAATGATCCTGTATATTTAGTACAGCTTATTGAAATAAAATCTTGATCTACTCTATCTTTTCCTTTCCATTGTTTTATTTGCATAGTGTAAAAACACTGTGGTTATTTCTGGTTTGCCAGCATGAAACAACTATTCTAAAAATGAAAACAATGAACTTGTGATTAAAGCTTTGTAACATTACAACAAAGTCAACGCCCTGTCTGTCACAGAAATTAGTTGGGCAATTGGTCAGCAACTAGTTAATGAGAAACCAAATTTTAGTGCCTGTCTGGCTCCCAGGCTATTAGATTTAAATAGTTTTTGTATCTTGAATTGAATGGAGGTTTAATTAGAAGGTGATGAACAATACTTCTGTGCTGTATCTGTTTTTTCTTCAGGGTGTTTGTTTAGGTCTTTATTTTGATTGTGACCAGTAGTGAACAGGAAATGAAGCGGGAGAGAGAGAGAGAAAGGAGGATGACATGCAACAATAGTCCGCTACTGTATTCGACTCAGCGATGTTGTGATAACTAACAGCAGTTTCATTAAAGGGGAAAAAAGATTTATATCATTAGTTTTGTGCAAAATGGTAACCTTTGATATCAGTCTGTGAACAGGTTCTCTGAGCTTCTCCTCAGTCTGAGTTAAAGGTGTGTATCTGTGACTAGTTAGTTCTAGTGTGGAAACCAATATGAAACTTATACCTCTGTAATGTGCAACCTGAGGCCTACATTGCACAAACACTCAGGAAGTGCTTTTTAAAAGGAAAAATGTGTGCCCATTTTTTTCCATGAGAGAGGAGGCGTAGATGCATTAGAGTAAAAGGCTGCCTTGTTCATCACAACACAACAATAATTTTATGGAAAGGGAAACTCCTTCCTTCAGATCTTGTCAGCTGTGTCCAACATTATTTTCTGTGTTAATTTAAATGATCGTCAAAAGCTTCCAGCAGTTTTTCAGCTTTATAGTTTGGTTTGGCATGTTGGTTTTCATTTTTCCCAGAAGAAACTCCAGCAGCTAAAGTCAGGCTGGTAAAGTTGGGTTCCAATTCTGGAGCTTTCCATGATGTTGATTTACCTTTAACGGTACGATATTAAATTTAAGTCCTGTTTTGTAATACTACTTTGTATGTTAGGAGGCGATAGTAAGTCACTGTACTGTCCTCAGTTTTGTGTATTATTGCCCTGCCATATATTATAGTTGACTTTTCTTTAATAACGGATGGCAGTAAAGTGGTATGGAACAAGTAGTAAAAAACTTCAATCAGTAAAGCAGAGTTCACGTTTTATCCCTGTTTTTAACAGGACTATATAGCAAGACAACAACCACAGCAAAACCATATATTGACAGCATTTAGAATGTTTTATTGTGCGATTTGTGTTGTCATTGGCTGCACTAAAGATCCATTTTGAATTGTCCAATGTGCCAAGTTATTTTGCCACATTGAATATCCTCAGTTTGGTAGACAGCTCGATGACGAGCTAATTGAGCAAGTCACAAATACCTATAAAGTCTTTAAAGCTGCTAAGATTAGCCCCACTGTGGCCAACATCCGAGATGCTTACACATCAGTGGCTAATTACAATCAAAAAATATTTGAGGAATGAGACACTCTCTGACTGTGTGACTGTGTGAATGTGATTCAGCTATAAATTATTTTGTCAACACATCTGTTTGTAGTTAAACACGTCACACATAAATGCACTGCTTGATGCCTCAGTATACACATTTAACACACTGTATTCAATTAGAACATAGAGGCAGAATCTTAAACTTTAGGATTTTTCATTTTTGTGCATTTTTTTCAGTGATCCAAGTTGTTGTTGGAGTGAAGCAGATGTTAACCAACATTTTTTCTTAATCTTCTCTGCTCCTGTTTTGATTATTTGTTTGGTTTTAACTCAAAAGTTCAAAATTTCCACATTTTTCACACCACACCCTTAAGATCAAAGAATTTCACAAAGAAAGTCTAGACAAGTTTGTCCACCCACCTTCAGCCGCACCTGATCAGGTCTCCACTTGCTTTTTTCTGTGTAATCTGGCATTTGCTGGCTTAAATCATCTGCCCAAACAGAATGCTGTACACAAAGTTAAAATCATTCTTAGAGTTGTTAATATGTAGGTAAGATCAGCTGGTAAAGCAAAGGGTAAGAGTTAAAAGTAATGTCCACCTGTGAGGTAAAGACGGTTTCAGTTTGCCGAGCCACGAAAACAAATCAGTGTTCCTTCACTTCATCTTCATTACTGAAGTGGCCTCTTTACTTCTCACTTCTTCTGACAGAGAGAAATAGGGATGCAGCGCAGAGATAGCCTCTGTCATTTTCCATGTGAGTCAGAGTAGTGTCAATGACTTCACCCTCGCCTCTTTAGCGGCCCAGTATTTGAACAGGACACGTCTGTTGCGGTGGGAGAGCGTATGATGGGGAGAGTGGCGAGGAGGCGGCGGTGATGATGGATGGCAGGAGAATGAAGGGAAGGGGCTGATTTATAAGAAGGCTTCTGTGACTCACAGGCGGAGCGACTGACTGCTAAGGTTGTCAACAAACCTGCATGTGGAGGTGTGCAGTAGGCGGCTACTGTCTCCATGGTGACAGGTCCTCACACTCGGATGCTTCTCGGCAGAATTAAAAAAATGTTTTCATGACACACGTACCCACGCAACCTTTACTCCAAACCTTCACTATGAATCAAACCTTAATCAAAATGCTGGCCTAAATCTAATAACCTTAAGAGAATAGTTCAAAATTTGGGGAAATTTGCTCATTTTCTTCCTGGCTAAGGGTCAGATGAGGAATTTGATAGCAAATTGTTAGTATGTCCTTTATACATCATCTGTGATCTTAAATTTGACTTGAGTCTGGTGATTGATTAAATCATTTGTTTAATATAATCTTTATCCTTCTAAATCCTCACTTTTGACCTCTCTCCAAGTGTTGCAAACAGAAATGTTATATTAATAAAAGCACAAGAAGTGACACATATTCCCAGACATGCACTCTCTCTTCATATCTTCCACTGGCTGTGACCTCAGAGACAAAGGATCCTGTCACCTACCTGTGATGTGGAACTGCTGAGGCCACAGCTCAGTTTGCAACTATAACAGAGCACATGAACAAGTCTTTTTTTTCCTATCATGAGTAACAACATCCACCTTCTTCAGAGTAAAATTTTCCATGGAACAAAACACTAATCTTCTGTCTCAGAGAATGTTTTATTCAATGCATTTACTTTTACATACAGTACTTCAGATAAAACAACAACATAGAAAATACAAACCAGTTTTCAGCAACCTGTTGCACATTAAATATTCACTTAATAACGATTTATTTTAAATAAATAAAGAATAAATAAACATTAATGCTACAAAGCAGCATCTCTCTCAGTGGTAGTTTTGTTGTGTGATAACAACTCCTTCATGGCTGTCTGTATTTTTTAATTTAATGCCACTGTGGCCTTCTTGTGTGGTCCTTTCGAACGCAGACTTTGCCCACAGCTCAGTCTGTGTCCGTTTCTTCTCACAGCCTCACATGTCCTTTAGCTTCCAGCTCGGGCGCCAGCCTGTGTGGAAACTCTGGAGATCTCGTTGGTCTCTAAAATAACTCCAAAACCCGGCAGGAAACTCGCCAGACTTGAGGTACTTGAACCTTTCCAGTCTTCGCTGTGCGTCGGTAAGCTTTAAGTCCCTTTGAGGAGTTGTTTTAAGTCTGTTAGCCTGTCTTGGTCTTTCTGGTGAGCTCCAGGTATGTAGAGGATTTGAGGAAGCGTGGGTAGCAGTCTTTGTCCATCAGGGTGTATATTTTGGCCTGGGCTAGGTTGAAACAGGACACACTGGGCTGCTCTATGTTCTCCTTGGTGATTGCTTTGGTCAGATGGTCGAGATTTACCTGCAGGGTAACAAAATAAACAGACCGTTTATTATCAACATTTCACAGCAAGATAAGCAAAAGCAGCAGCCTGACGGAGCATCTTAATGTGTCTATTTTCAGTTATTTGACATTTACTTCTCTTGGCGCATCGGAGCCGATGAACTCATCGTAGATTTTCTTTGCTTTGGCGACCAGTTTGGAAGATTTAGTTGACCTGTAATCTTCGCACGCCAAGTAGAAGGCGATGTTTTCCTCACTGAACTCTGACACCAGGAACGCTCTGAACAGGCACAGTCCATCTGCAGAGAGAGGAGAGTTAACATCTGGAGGTCCTTTTTAAAACCCCTGGAATGATCAAAGCATTTGTATTAAGAGTGGTCTGGAGGAGGGAACTTACTTTGGCTGGACAAGAGTTTCTCAAATGACTCCTTCCATTTCAGGGGCTCATTCACATTTAACCTGCAGCAAGAAAAGAAAATAATCAGGAGAAGATCTAAAAGACACCAAGGTCCACTTTAACTTTATTTAAATGCTTTGAAAGAGAAGCTGAATGAATGTCTTACCTGACTTTGTCATTTTTCTTTGCCTGTCCAGGGATGCTGTGATCTGACTTCTGGAGCAAACTTCCAAACAACGCTTTCAGCTCCTTTGCCCTGTAAAAATAAAAAAAGGAAAATGTTTTAAACAGACAGCTTGAGAGTAAGTAAACCCACCATACTCTACAAGTGCACAAAACTACAAACTCCTGTTAAAAAAAGATAAAAGTGTCACGCAGCTCACCTCTCCAGGCAGGTGATAGGCAGCGAGTCGAGTCCTCTACACATGATGAAATGTTTTCCTGCTCTTTACTGGATAGATCCAAAGGTTTTTACGAGTGTTTGTAAAGTATCTCACAGAGCTTTCAGTGAATGAGCTCTAAGCCGATCTGCTGCTTGTCTGTGAGAGAGTGGCTTTTTATAGTGTAGTCCACTGTGACATCACGCCTCTCAGCCAATGAAATGAGATGTGTGGGATGATGAGGAGACTCCTGACTTTTTTCCAGACTACTTCCTCATTACTGAGAAACATGTGTGACTGAATTACTTCACAACTCTTAAACATCTTTGGAGTTGATCAGGGTGTGTGTGAATATACATACATGTGTGTGATCTTACAAGGAGCACTTGGCATTTTCACAAGGACAAAAAAATCCCCATAAGTGAGAACATTTTGAAAATCCTTACTTTTAATAAAACTTATGTTGTTGGGGACAAAAAGTGATAAGTCTAAACAGGTTACTTGTCAGTGATTTCCAAAATCCCCCAAATGACTGATTTACAAGATCTAGTCTGTAATCATGTCCTTTACTCAAGTAGAAGTAGCCATAACATGTAAAGATAGTTAATAAAGACAGCCTTGTTAACAGCTTTGTTGTAATATATTTTTCATGTAATTCAAGAGTTTTGTTTTTGTCAGAAGAACCTTTTCTGTTCTTTAGATTTTATTAATTTGAGAAGTTAAGTAAAAGTGCAGAATTTTATATTATAAATATATGATATACTTTAATCCTTCATGATGAATGTAATAGTGATCAAATTATTATATTGTTCTATCATTAGACTACTGTTACAGATGTTTTAAGATAAAATAAACATTTCAATGTTAAATGGATGAGGGTGATTCTCATGTTAACCAGTTTTTTTTATTACTAAATCTGTTAAGTAGTTCATTACATCATATGTTGGAAGTGTATTATATGGCAAAATAACAAGTGACCATTAATGAATACATTCGAGTAAAAAAAACAACAGTATTTACCAGTGATATGTGATGAATGATGTGAAGAATAATTTTTCGTGGGTAAAACAAACTGAGTGTCGGAGAAGAAGGGAACGAAACTCACAGCAGCATTATTTCCTGTTGGATTCAGAGCTGCTTAATGGCCTCCATAGTTTGTTTTGACTCACACTGTGAGCAAAGGGTTCCTAGAGCTGACAGCCAGTTAAACTATCTTTTGTTATTTCACAACTGATTTTTCTTGGTGCTCTTTTCCCTGAGCTATTCTCAGTGGGTGGAAAAACAGTTTGTCAAGTAGTCAGTGCAGCAATATTTGAGTTAAATGGCAGTTGTGGGGTTGTTATCTTGTAATATTAATCAAATATGAAAGTTTGGCTTGCACTTTCTTTGCTTTGACACGTTTGACAGGATTTGAAAAGTTTGTGCTTATTCTCCCAAAAAGAAACACATGGATGCTTTGTGTTTTTCACAATAACTTCTACAAAACAATAAAATATATATTAAATAGATCAAAAGAGTATATTTTTCACACCTATAGCGAGGGCAAAACGTCACACTGACACGGCATCCTTTAGTGGACTGACGGGTGTATTACCTGCGTTGGCGTGAAACCAGGCTAAAATAAATTGCACACAAATCAACGCAATAAAGTACAAGCTCTTTATTTTTGTTCCCAGCCTACAAAAAACAACACTAAGTTTTAGTGCTGAATAATTACTCTGTAAGGCCAAAAGTCTCATACTTTGTTCTTTGTTCTCTTTTCCTCAATGGATAGAAAAGAGGAACCATTCAGATTTAGTCCTCACAGATACAGTAAACAACAAATGTGTTAATGTGTCATAAAAAGCAGATTGTACAATCCCTGTCTGGACTGTCATTATTGTCTGTCTCCTCCAAAACAAGGCATGACCAAGCAAAGATAATTGTGCCTATGTTTAGCCTCGGAGTGGAGAAAACTATTGTTTATTGAATGGACACATCTATATTTAGCCTGGACGGAGAATTAACGATCGGTAAACTCTGCTAATAGGCTGTTTCTCTGTGAGTTCAGGAAAGGAAAAATGAGACAGCCAGATGAAACTGTAGGAAGCTCATTAATAGCGTCTGAGCCAGCTTCCTCTGCCGGTAGCTACGAACAATACTTTCGCTCTAACTGTCTGCTTTGTCCACACACAGCTCTGAGTGTCAGCGTCAGGTCACTTCAGCCAAAAATAATGAGCTGCTCCGCCGCTTCTTCTAGTGAAACACAATCTATCAACTTAACAGGAAAGAAAGGAACTTCCTAATAGGAAAGAGCTCAAATGGGGCATCCAATAACGAGGTGTTGTTGACTGTAAGAAGGAAGAGTCAGTATTTCATCTCTTTTGGTACTCGAGTGAGGTGGCATTAATTTGGCCTTGAGGAGGAAGGTAAACATGAATTTAAATGGTTCTTCCTGATACATAAAAAGTGTTGATTTAAAGCAGAATCAGGGGAAGATACAATCCAACACAATGCTCTTCATAAAAAAAAAAAAAATCTAGCAATTAAATATGTTTTTGAAAAAGGTATAAGAAACAAAGACTGTATATCAAAGTGGATGTATAGCGTCTGGGTCTGAAAAATGAGGGTAATGTGGAAGTGCCTTAAAATGCAGTACTACCGATGGCCACTAGAGGTTGGCTTCAAAAAGGCTCTGTTTCCATGTACTCTCATTCAACTTCTCTCATGAACTACAAAGTCAATAGGTTTTCTCCACAAGTCATTATTGTGTAATTTGCTAAAGTCACTCCTTTTTTATTAGTTTTCTGATGGTCCATCTGAAAATATTACGATCATTAATCAGATATTAGGCCCCATAAAGCAACATTTTAAAGGGCGTGTCTGTTTGGTTGACAGGCCTGTGGTGCAGTTATAGTTTCATAGTATTAGTCCTAATTTGGGTCATAAAATCCCACCCAGCAAAATGAAAACATCTTTATCAAATTACGTACTTTAATACCTCACACAATGAGCTAACCAGGGCATCCAGACATGGATTCATGAATAATAAATTAGTCCATATCAAAAAATGCTGTCAAACTAACTACTTCCCATTAAAAGAAGAACTGCAGTGGTTTCAGCTGACTAAGCACACAACTTCATAGTCTTTTTCCAAAACCCAAATGAGTCTAAGATGGAGATCTAACCTTGGAACTGAAAGAGAACCTTCAGCCACTTCGTGCTTCGTCAGATGCACAATATTATGCATGTCAGTATCACAAGTAGGGTGAGGTTCAGTGGCTGAAGAGTGGACGGACTGTTTCCATCCCTACCAAAATTTTTTTATTCTGGCCAGTCGTGTTCTCTCCATGTATGGATGCAGCGTTTGCACAATAAGGCCAGATCTAAAAATAAATTTTGTGTTGTCTTAGTCAATAATACTAATTGGTGCTCAAATCTAATTCAACTGCAAATGTTTGCTGCTAGAATATTTTCTTTTAAAGCCTTATTTCTAGCCCCAAAGATTACTTGCGCTATTAGCGTTTGTATCTCCGCTTTTACCGACAGCTCATGAATGTGTATGACTCTCCTTCAGTGACACAAGTAATATTATAATTAATGTCATGTGACGAAAAACTCTTTTATCTAACGACAGAATGGGATTATGAAGTGCACTCCCACCTATGGACGGACATGCAACTCTTCACAATGAGCATATGGTGTTTGTTTGATTATTGAACTCGTTTTCTGGGTCAGTCCAATATAGCACAAAAAAAGATACAACGCTACTGCCACTCACACACACTCAAACACATTGAGATATTACATGGAAATAATAGGCTGATAGAAAATGGCACAAAGATGTCATAACAGCCTGCAGTGTGTGATAACACTGTGGCCATAAACTCTCATCCAAAAACTGGGTTATTTATCGCACACGAAGCTGACATTTGATTACATTGAACTTGTCGGCTACCTCGCCATTCATCTCTTACAACCAGCAACTTTGCCCCAGAAATGTCTATTTTCTAGGAAGAAAAGTGTAGAGTAAAATGAAATCTGGCAATTTAAAGGCCTTTTCTGTCTCTTACAAAAAGAATAAGGATATGTCTGTCAAGTCAGGATAAGAAGGGTTATGTCTCAAAATGACATACTGGAGGCAGACTGAAATAACAAGCCTTGTTTGATGTTTTCAACTTCAGTTAAAAATGTATCTTATTTTACGCTTTGTTTTTAGTTTAAATTTTATTTTATGAAGATAAATGGATCGTAACTCCACATTTTAATGAATGTTTTTGTATTAATGAGGTTATGTATTTATTTCTTATTTTTCTCAGCAAAAAAAGGCTCCAAAAAACTTTGATTTAGCAAAAAGCTTGTTGAAAAAGTAATTAGCAGCTCAAGAACACAATATGTTTCTTGAGAGTTGGTAAAATCCAAACACAAAGCTAAAAAAAAAGGGTAAATAGTGGATGAACATTCATCAGGGGAACACCAACACAATTTAAAATGCTAAACTTCTCCACTGGATGTGTTGTTTCCCAACAGCTTATCCTCTGCTAAATTGCAATGCTTTAGTTTTCCATCCTGTTTTATTTGGTAATGCCCATTGGTTACTGGGGGTATCTATAACTGCCGCTTAATCCTACAAGACCCAGAATTCACGGTGCAGCAGGTGTATATGTTTATATGTATATGCACATTACAACTGAAGAAACGCGTGTTGTAGGCGTTGTTAGGTTATTTGAATCCAGAGCAGAAATGGCTGAAACTACAATGAAAACTTTTGAAGTTATAACAAAATGTACACTGACAGGCTTTTGCTGGAACAATAGCATAATAAATAGTATGATGGTATGTTTTGAATGAAGAATCCATATCCTGATGCTCAGAAGCTACAGAATTGATTACTGCTCGTTGCTGCCACTTTTCCAAATAAGTCTGTCAAGAGTGCTCACTCAGACTTCTTCATTTATTTTTAACATTTGTTCATCATATCTATCATATTACAATCATCTGCACTTTTTACACCCTCATGGAGTATTGTATGCAATCAGTGTAAAGCACAATAACTATTCTTATTATTAATAATATGTGCCTCTATGTGAGTGTAATTATATTGAATGTGCAGTTAATTCCATTTAATATCGACAATCTCGCACCTACAGTATTCACCATGCAGCGTTTTCTACTTGATTTACTAATGCACACTAGTGCTCTCTGAAGGACAAACTGTGATGAGTTATCAACTGATTTATGAAACTGTTTATTTCAGGGCGGTGATGCATTTGGGAAAATTACTCATGTATGAGTACTTTAATCTGTGTTGCACTGTGAGGCTGGAGTTCCACACGTGATAAAATCTGACTTGGTTGATGGTTGAAGGTAAGTATGTTGTTGCCCACCGGTCACTATTTGCCACGCACACTCTAAAATCACAAATATGTGCGATGTCCTATCTTAAGAGAAAATATAAATCAGGCTGAGAACATTTACTGAGATGAACGACAATGTGGTAGTTTTAGTCTTTATAATTTATGGAGTACCATGGAGAAATAAGAATCTGTTTTCTGTGTTTTAACCTGGTGACTCGCTATCAAAAACTTTGTTCAAATCTTGAGAAGCGAGAACACACAGTGAGACTGCTCCAATATCATGTCATCTTTTTGTAACTCTGACACCATAATGCAGCTTGGTTGGATTCCTGCATCTACAGAGAAAACTCCCTTTCCCTTTAAACTCCTGAAGTGCCAAATATCTGTGTTATTGATGAAAAGGAACACTGAAGTATAATATACAAGAACATTTACATCTGCAAACAACCCCGGTGTATCAGCAAGAACAGGTGCAGCTCCTCATACATGAAGGAAAGTATCTTGATACTTCTCCCTCCACTGATGCACATTCAGTTTGTAGGGTGTTTATTGAGAGCATATTACAGTTGGTCCTCCTTTTAGGCTTTATTATTGGCTATTTTAAAGTGTATTTTGTTGTAACACTGGAATTTCCCTTTTGGATTAATAAGAACAAATCACTCTAAAGTAATGAACATTTGAGTGGTGAAATAAAGTTTATTCATGTCAGTCAAAGTAAAATCTTACTGGAAGTTCTTGACTGAGACAGTTACAGTGACTCCTTTTTTAATTGGTGATGAACCTTTGCACACTTTGTGAGCATATATGCCAAACAGATAAAGACACTGTTTTAACAAAGCAAAATCTATTTTTAAATTCTTCCCCCTTAACTAAAGTTTGTGCAGAACAACTTTAGCTTTTAACATGCAGAAGGGACAGATTTAGCTGAAGCTTGTCACACTTAGCTGTCAAATTAATGTGGAATCAGTAAGTCAAAAAAAAAATCACTGATAAATCAAGATATTTAGAAAGACTGTACTGATCCTTGGAGGACTGTTAATTAACATTGCAGGGTCTTTGGTCATTTTAAAATTAAAACTGTGGTTTAATGGTTATGATGACACACGTGGAACTGGCGACACTTCCTTTCCCACTCTGGCTACGATGACTTTCATCCAAAGTCAGAGCCTGCTTTCTGGAAAGGTCTTTAAAATGCGGGAAGTGCACAGCACTGAGGAATTCCCAGATAGTCTGTCCATTTCCCAGTCGACATGACCCCAGCCGCTTTCTGGAAGTCCTCCAAAAACAAGACTGCTTCCTCCTTTCCGACCATTTCTCCTCCTCCCTGTCTGCCCCCACTGAGGCTCACATGTTTAGATTTCATGTTTTGAACTTGTGGGCAACATAATTCAAAGTCAAAGTAGAGAACAGCAGGAACTTTGGGCATTTTATAGATCAACTCTTGCTTTGGACAGCCTGTTTTTGCATTGTGCAGTATGCAGACTGTAGATACAGTTTGAGTGGCACCATCTGGCAGTGGACAGAGAAGCCATGATCTGCATATTCATTCAGCTATCTATCTGACAGAGCAGGTGGAGGCTTACCTGATGCATCCCAACGAAGATGGCCGCTGGCCACCAGTGTTGCACACGATCCTATCTATATTATCAAATGTCAAATGGCCGTTGAACATCTGCAGATGCAGCAGCAGTAAGGATGACAAATCAATGTTAACAAGCCTCAGCTTCAGTGGAATATCAATGACTGCACATGAAAAAACAAGCCCACTGTATCCAGTGCTCCTGGATACACCCATCTGTCTCATTAGCTTTCTGTACCTGCCAACTAATGAAGCTGAATGTATGTTTAATTCTGACACACTGGCTTTTATTAATACATGCATGAGTTGTTTTTCACCCATCTGGCATCAAGCTGCATGAGCGTGTTTGTAATCTTGAGAAAATATCAGAGCAAGATGACAGACGCATATTAAATCAGAGCGCTATCTACCTCCATGATCACACACAGGACCTTTTTTTTGGTTGTTTTTGTTTGATCTGTCTTGCATTGTGCTACATTTTAAATGGTAATTTCCGGTATTTTACTTTGTTTTTATTCATTTAGATGTTTCATGTTTCTTTGAAGCACGTTGTAACCTCGTTTTTAAAAAACTGCTATATAAATAAAGCTCCACCTCATTTTTATTGAACTGTGAACGGGTTTGGTGAGACATGCAGAGCTTCTCTGTCTTCTTGGAATAATTACAGCGAGCAGTGGTTTCAGTTTTCCAAAGAATACTCTGCAGGAGGCTAATAAATTTGCACTCGCTCGCACTAAAACAAATGTGCTCACAGCAAGGGCAACAATGCACCAGCGGGACATTGGTAGACACACGGCTAATTGGGTACATTGCCAGAAATCCAGCAGCAGGCAAGGGAAATCTGTTTTATGGGAAATGATCAGCAATAGTGTGCACCACTAATGTGCCTTCTCTTATTCTGAAATATGTCTGCATTGTAAGACAGTAGGGTGAGTGGGAACAGAGGGTTAATGAGATTACCGTAAACAAGACAAATGTCACATCAGTGCGAGGAGGTCATGTTACCTTACCTAAAATATAATTCATTCAATTCAGTCACACAGGCCAACATGTTTGGTAAATGTCAACATGTTCTTCCCAAGATATGACAGACAGACAGCATAAACTGAAAACAAATTGAATAATAAATGGTCCCAGTGGAACATCACGATGTAAATATTCATTGTTGTGGAGTAACTAGTTACATATAATTAGATTACAAAACAAATGTAATTGTAATCCATTATTTATCATATGAAATGGCATTAGAAAAAGTTTCTGCCTAATTCACGAGTTCAATCGTATTGAGACGCTTCAAACTTCAAAAGAAAAGAACATGCAGGAAGGTAAATCATATACAGTACACTGGATTATGAAAACAACACCATTATGTTTCAGGTGTAGCTCAGAGTAAAAAATATTTCATTTTACACAAATGGATATGTATATAAATAGATGAATCAAGTTATTAAATGTCTAAAAACAATTCATTTGAATAACCTTTTGCAGTTCAAATTAAATTTGAAATGTAAAAACCGTAAATTGACAACTTTTCACAAGTCTTTGTTGTTATCGTTTGTCTCTTGTTTAATATGGCACGTCATTTCTTATTTTCATTGGTTGTCACCGAATTGTCAGTCCAATCATCAGGATAAAGGGGCGGGCGCTAAATACACATTAATGAGGTGAGGTCAGGTAAGGTGAGGTGAGGTGAGGTGAGGTGAGGTGAGGTGAGGTGAGGTGAGGTGAGGTGAGGTGAGGTGAGGTGAGGTGAGGTCAGGTGAGGTCAGGTGAGGTCAGGTCAGGTCAGGTCAGGTCAGGTCAGGTGAGGTGAGGTGAGGTGAGGTGAGGTGAGGTGAGGTGAGGTGAGGTGAGGTGAGGTGAGGTGAGGTGAGGTGAGGTGAGGTGAGGTGAGGTGAGGTGAGGTGAGGTGAGGTGAGGTGAGGTGAGGTGAGGTCACAGGTTAATGAGACCGGAAGCGGAAGACGTATGTGAAAACACCAACTGAGAGCAATAATGTCCATTACTTAAAGTTGAGTTCACCGACGGGTACCGGGTATATTGCACCCAACAGGAGGTAGATACAGTACATCCGTGTGTGTATGCTACACTGGTTTATCCTGATATCGTTTGTTAAAACGGGAATGCAAATGCCTGTTATTGTATTAGCATGCTAGCGTTGTCAGCATACTTTTCAATGGATTAGCTGCTTCCGTTACGTTATTGTTGTTAGAGCGTGTTCATGCTGTTGGTTTACTACTACAGCTTAAAAAAACAACTCGAGACCAGTTGGCAGTGGAGTTTTTGTCAACTGACTGAGAAAACTGTCATGTTTACTTGGTAGACGGGACCAGGACACGATGTTTGGAGTTTAAAGACTCGGTATGTGCCGCCAGCCGCCTGTAAGTCCACCCACACCTGCCTCCATCCCTCTGCCCCGTCACCCTGCCCGGCCTCCGTCCCTCTGCCCCGTCACCCTGCCCGGCCTCCGTCACCCTGCCCCGTCACCCTGCCCGGCCTCCGTCCCTCTGCCCCGTCACCCTGCCCGGCCCCCGTCCCTCTGCCCCGTCACCCTGCCCGGCCCCCGTCCCTCTGCCCCATCATCCTGCCCGGCCCCCATCCCTCTGCCCCGTCACCCTGCCCGGCCTCCATCGCCTCTGTTCTTCCCAAACCTCGCCTGTTTCAGATGACAACCCAGCGACACCGTTAGTAAAACAAACCTCTCGCACACGATACTCTTTGATAGCTTTTGATTGCTGAGTGGAGATGTGTGCACGTTGTGGGCCCGTTAGTAAAGTGGATTTATTTGGGTAAATAACCAACAGAAGGTAGTTGGTTAAAAACTGAATTTGAATGAACAACTCAGAGGTAGTTAACTACCCTGTAAGATGGTATAAATTTAACGGGGCAATCAACGGACTTGTTCTGGACACAGCTCTTTAACCTTGTGGTTTAACTACTCGGTGGTTTAAATACTCGGTGGGTTAAATACTAAGGATATAGCATGAATTTCTTCTTCTGTGGCAGCAAACACGGTGCACAACATCTGAAAAGCTGTTCTACTGAAACGTAGACAGTTCATGGTTGATTACAGTAACGGCTGTCAGTCACTTCTCACTACAAGGACCAACGTTACCCCGAGGTTCCCCACAAGCACACCTTTCTAACGTGTAATTCACGAGCCATAACAAATGTTTCTGTAAGTTATTAATAATGTCTCTGACAATGTGGAGTTTGAGGAGTTTTTTTTTGTTCCTGCGACTAATAGACAAATGAAAACTTGTCCGATAAGTTGATTATTAAATCTATTTTTCTTATTTAACTTAAATTGTTTCTAGTTGAAGTCTAATTATCATATTTCTATTCCACTATGGTTTAATTTAAGTCCCTAAATAGTTTAAAAAAAAAAATAAAGAAAGGCAAACTAAACTACATAATTTTAAGAGAGATTTAACATACATGTATACAAGTCATGTGTTCTTCCTAAATGGAGGCCTTGTAAATGTACGTAAATCATCTGATAATTTACAGCTTTAAAACTTGTTAGCCCATTTAGTTACAGAAGCGAGTGCAGCTAAAATAAACTGGAAACCCTCAGTGCCCTGCAGCACCTCACCAGACCGTGAATACCTGTTTTAGTTACATGGATCTGGTGCTACACAACCAATAGCATTTCCTTTTTCTGTTTCCATTAGAACAGCGAGTAAATGATTGTCTGCTTTTCAAGTATTATGGTAGTGTTTAGGGGTCAGGTGCAGAATATGCTGAGACGAGGCTGTTGAATGTATCTGGGCAGGCACATCGTTGAGTGCCCTGTCTGCTTGGTAACACTTGAGTAGTAGAGGATCAAAGCAGGGAAACCAAGTGTTTTGTTGGATCATGTGAACTTGTCTGATGTGTACAGCCACGCTGGCAGCTCTTTGACTCTGTACTTAGACATGTTTGAGCTAATCGCTATTGTCATTATGTTAACAGGCTCACAATAACAATGCTGATGTTTTGAAGGAATAGTGTTTACCATCTTATGAGGTTTGGTGTGTTAGCGTGATAGCATGTACTAATTAGCACCAAACAAAAAGTACAACATGGGCTGATGTGAATGTTTTTAGATTTTGCTGATTGAGGCATAAGATATATATAGTCTCTCTCTCTCTCTCTCTCTCTCTCTCTCTCTCTCTCTCTCTCTCTCTCTCTCTGCATTGCATTCTTCTTTTGACCATCATTTTTTCTTTTCTTCAGATTAGGTTGTAACTCCTTGTGCCTATAAATCTGCATTCATAATCTCTTTAGCCCCACTTCTGTTCAAAGGTGTGTGTGTGTGTGTTGGTCCTTCCTAATGAAGGTTTTAATACTGAAGAACATAAACTGTCTGTGCACAGTGTGTGTTGAATCATTGTTAATTCTGTGTAATCACAGGGTTTCTGCCTGTAATCCTGGTGAGATTTTGCCTTCCGTCTCCAGTCTCCATGTGACGCACGAGCTTTGCACAAGCGATCCCAGCATGCATTGCACTGGGAATTGCTCGCTTTTCATGGAAAAGGAAGTGGACCTGCTTGGCAGACTGTGTGTGTGTGTGTTGGACCATCTCAGGCAGACTACATTTTCTAACAGCTTGTCTTTGGCCTGCAGGGAGTCCAGGAGAAGTTCAAGGAGAATAAATGTGCACAAGGATCATATCTTTAGCTGCAACACAAAGCTGAGCTGCAAGCATTGCTGGTAAGCAAAGACAAGAGCTCAAAGGGTGCAAAGAGTGTTAGATCCTGCTCACAGACATGCTGCACAGAGTTAGACAACAAAAATGTTTTGTCCCGTTACAGCTAACCTCAAATAACTAAAGAAAAGGTTATGTTGTGCAATATTGTAGATAAAAAATAGAAAGATTGTCATTCCAAATCTGTGAATGTGAGTCTTTGTCCCCGAGCTGCTTCTTCATGTAAGAAGAGTATGTTTTTAGGTCTATTTTTTTTGCATGGAAATCAGTGACACGGTTTTATATGGTGCTCTATCCAAAACTGAGTAAATCAAAAAAACAAAAACAAAAAAACCCCACCTTCAACTGTAAACAATAGAAGCTTATCTTTATCAGGCTGCAGAATATCTGAGGAATGCAAGCTGAGAAGACAGAAGTAATAATATCTGACCTGTAAATGCTCCTTTCTGCTCTCTGCTCCAGATTAAAGTCGAAGACACCAAATATCACAGTCTTCCTGGCTGATTGCAGGTTTCCAGGGGACAGTAGTGGATCTGCACAGTTCTGTCAAAGGGAAGCAAAGCAGTAATGGAAGCCTCCACATCAAGGTCAGGGATGAGTAAGAAGTACTTTTTTTTGCACTGTATTGTAATGCTGCTGGTATAACTCATCAGTCGGTGTTGTGAGGAAAATCGTGACATTTTTTTCTGCAGCAGTTAATCTGCTAAAAGTCTTTCTCGCGTTCACTTTACATAGAAAAAAGGAAGTCTCTCCCTGTTCCTGTTTCCAGGGACAGATGTTTTAACAATGTGTATAGAACAAACGAAGGCATGTCAACATTTCCCACAACCTGACTAAAAATGGATTAATAGAACATAGTTCCTCATTTTTAATTAAACACAAAACATATCACCAATCAGTAGGCCAGTACAGCTCATAACTCGATCTAGTGTTGGGGACAGACAGGGGTGTGGCCAAATACTTTTTATGGATAACTGTGGAAGTGGGCATGAGGGTACGGAGAGTTTTATCTATCTGGCTCAAGGTCTTCAGATTCTGGAGGACTCCAAGCAGTGTTTTGTTTGCTTTTTTTCATATCCATGCTAGAGGTTTATCTTACTAAGATAGACAGTGGTACTGTGTTGGGCTTCTTTTGGTGTAAACATATATTTCATTTTCATTTCATTTCCCTGAGAACTATTCTCGGCATTTAAAGAAAATAATCCGGTGGTCTAGTGAAGTTTTATTCTTGCCCCATGACCACAATATATGCGAGTTTACATCATGTAGTTGTACCCACGCAGCACTTAAGATTTGAGCTTCTGTAAGAACAGAATTTTTTGCGGTTATGTCAGATATTTCCAGTCACATCTGATTACTGCTTTATGTGTCAGCGGCAAGTCGTAACGAGCAGTTCATTGAGCCTCTTGTCAGATGGTTGAGAGCTCAGTAGAACTTCCTGCTCATAAAGCAGCTTGTATTTTTAGTGGTGCGTTGTTGTCCGTCTCTGAAACAGTGAATTTAAAGTTATTGTTAGTCTCCCTAAGTATTAATCTAGATACATTTTGTAAACTTCAGAAAATTTGAATGCACTATTTTTTTTTTAACATTTTAAGTAAATGTTTTTGAAATAAAAATAAATTCACAAGTGTTTTATCGTTTTGTAATATTTTCTCAAAAGGCTTAATTTGCTTATTAACTCACTAAAATTGTCTCCAGGGAGAAAATGCCTCCCTCGATCCCCTGCCCAATTTTTTGATTTGTCACCTTTTTCACGAACATTTGACTTTACTGGAGCAACAAGAAGGCTGATAGCCAAGAAAATAATGTCATCAAGTTATCACAATAGTTTGGGGATGAAACAAAATCATTTTTAACCATGATATGTGCAGAATTTTTCATCTTTTCCATGATGGAGCTCTGCAGATTTGACTAAAGCTATAAAAGCAGCACTGATATTAATGTAATTTCTTCAGCTCTCCTTTCTGTTGGACCTCTACTCGTCCCTTTATTGAAGAGACGTAGGCAAAGCAGAGGGGGCTCTATCATAGTCTTGTGAATGAGTGTGTTACAAAGGTCAGGGATTACTCCATGCTCCTTTTAATTATCATAGATTCTCAATTTAAATGCAAGTAATTAAAATTATAAATGAATCTGATCCTCCTCCATCTTTTTTGGACCGTCTCTAAAATCCTCCCACTTATGTTGGACGCTTTAACTGTAATGTAATCCTTTCATGACTGTGTTTGCATAAAAGCTCCTTCAAGTCTTTGAAACAAGACAAAGTGTTTCACATTAGGAGCAGAGGTAGATTACTAAGTGAGCATAATGACAGTTTCACAGTGCGCCATCTTTGACTGGAAGTGTGGGAAGCAATACTGTACAACAAGCAGTTTAAATGCTTTAAAAGCCGCTCAAGGCCATCGAATGCCAGCTTGAAACATCCACCCACATGGCAGCCGACGCTGTGCCTGCTTAAAGAGGCTGAACGCTGCTGACTGTCTGAAGCTGCAGTGAGTCATTAGCAAAGGTAGAATGCTAAACCTTTCTGTGCATAAAAAAAAAAAAAATAAAGGAAAAAGGACAGATTCCAGATAAAGAAAGCGTGTTAAGACATAAAGACTGGATTCAAGCTAAGCAGTTAGTGTGTGAAATATGCATGTAGTCATTACACAAGGTAGTATAACCAGTAGAGCCTCACCAATACTGGATTTTTGGGGCCAATAGTGATGGGAGTAAAACAAAATTATGTTGTTGTATGGGCAAATATTCTTTATATATGACTGTATATACAGTATATATAAAGCCAGTTGCAATGACCCCTAAAATGTCATTATCAAACAGTTTTGACACTCATGAAAAAGATATGTGATGGAAGCAGGATATTTTACAGTTTATTGTCCACACTGACGTCAGTACCCAGAAACCGTAAGCTACACCGGTAATTCAATGATTATAACTATAAAAAACAACAACAATACAAGTAGAACAATTTCTATTTTACCCAAGTATCTTTTCTTTGCATTATATTCTGTTAACATATGCCAATACCGATAATAGACAAATATCGATTAAAATTGGCTGGCTGATAGGCTGGGCTCTAATAACTAGTAATTTATGCTTTTGTTAAGTACATTTTGAAATATTAAATAACCTATTTAAAGATACTGAAGTTTCCTTTGGAGGGTTAATTGTGCTTGACAGCACCTGAATGATCATCTTAAGCACTTTGTACTAATTTTGGGTTAAAAAGAATCCCCAGGATGCACTGGGAATTTCAAAACCAGTTTAGGTGATTTTCTCGTGTGCCATGTGGCTGTTTTATGGTGTTATATAATAGTGTCTTTTTAATGTCCTTCAATTTGAGAAGGCTCACTGAGCACAATGATGACAATAAATATTGTGGATTCTAAACTGTCCTCAGAATTATAAATTCGATGTAAACCTGTTAAATGTTAATGTTATTTTTACAACAGTTCAGATGCAGTCTGAAAATACCGTCATTAATCAGGGTCAAGTTAAAGGTGAAAGTGATACTCGTAATAAAAAGACTTAATTTAAGCACAGTGATGAGATTTAACCAAAGTTTGTTTCCAGCCTTAATTGAGCAAGAAATATTCATGTTCTCTTGTGCCACAAATCTGTGATGGTTTGAACACAGTAAGATGAGAATCCATAGCGCATAACTAAACAGCTTAACTAAGACACAAATGACGTCTACATCGATCATGATATTTTGTTCATTTTCTAATGTTATTTCATGTTAAAAAAAACGTGTTTTACAGTATTTGTAAAGTTTTGAAGGTGTAAATATTTCTCCTGTATATAATAACAGAATAAAATATGTTCAGTGAAAACAAACTCACGAACATGCATTTTTATAATCATTGAACAAAAGATTTTTGAGGCTTTTAATTTCAAAACTGTGGGAAACAAAAGGTCAGTGTTTTTTGTTGGTGCCAAGAAGCAAACAAGAAACTCCAGTAATACAGGATTAATGTTGTTCTGAATTTTCCAAAACACCAGTTATGGAGTGGAGTATAGATTTATTTCCCTTTTATGGAGATTATAAATTTGCTATTGTACCTATTAAAGCTTTTAGACACTGACAGTGTTGCTGTTTGGATGCTCTTCATCATTTAACTGAGAGCCAATGTGACAGCGAAAAACCAACTTCCTATGTCACCACATTTCTGGAGAAGCAGATTCCCCTGGTGTCTGACTGAGCTACCACAGTCATGTGTGGGAATTTTGTGCTCTCCACGGCAGGAATACCATGCATCACTCGATGAAATATCGTCCGTCACATGGGTGACAATATTTTTTTTTCTTCTTTAAGTTGGAGCATTGTGAAAATCATATCCGGCCTTAATCAACAGTGACCTCTGAACTTTGGTTTTCCCTCATGAGAAAAGAGCGTTCTTGGCTGCAGGCCTCCTGAAACCACTGTGTTTATTTCCATTTACAAAAATACATTGCTTCTTGTGACTGAGCTCCTTGAGAAAATACAGGAAATGAACCAAAAGCCAAAGATACACCTGTTATAGCAAGATTGATCACAAAGTAAAGATGCAACAAAAACAACCATGACCTTTTTCTTTCTTTTTTTTCTTTTTTTTAACTGAGTTTGTGAGATAGGACAAGTTGGCACAATTCCCTCAAATACCACCCTGCTCCAAACACACGTGTGTCCTCAGCAGGACACATCAAACAAGTGTCCTTTTGCTATCTTTTGGTCTAACTCATCAAAGACTGTGCCTGCAAACACGAGACGGCTTGATTTAAGTAAATTCAATAATATCTTGATGATTTCTAGATTTTGAGGTCAGTAAAGTCAAACCTGTGCTGTGGGGCCAATCCGAGGTTTTTTAAATGAGGTGGCACAACAGGAAACAGAACCAGCTGATCAACAGTGGACACGATTTTCAGGCTGTTGTATCAGGCTGTTGATCACAAAGTAAAGATGCAACAAAAACAACCTTGACCTTTATACAAGTGATACTAAATGAAAAGAAGCACTGAATAACGGTATGCAGAGAGGAACATAACAAACACGCAGCTAAATAACATTGTTTTGTTCCAGTACATGCATAACTGTTTAGACCAGGGCTATTCAACTTCGATAGGGCCAAATATGAAAATCACTGGGAGGTCTGGGCAACACAGAATGTTTTGTCAATTAATGGCTACAGATAACTCTTACCAGTGCAATGTTAATGGATATCTACCACAAGGAATTATCTAGTCATAAGTATACCTTTTCTTTCAGTTAAATATGATTAATTCCAGAGAGCAGCCAGTCCATACAGAAACATGGGGAAGCTATGGTTACAAAGCTTGATAGAGAAGTGCATAAAGTTGCATCTACAACACCAAAGAGATATGAAACATTTTACTGACAGCTCCATATCCACAAATGTAGAAAACATGTAATACAGTATCCATCATACCAACAATAAATGGGCATTATGACACTATTAAAACAATAAGGGGTTTATAAGAGGTCCGTATTCATATTTTTAAAAGTGAAAACAATAAAACAGTATCCAGACTAACAGTAAGTTGGCCTATTTGAATTCTCATAAGACAGTTCTTTGGTCTTTGGTCACAAATATAGCGTTAGATGTATTAGTCAGGTGATATGTCGCTGTAGAACCATCATACATAATACACTTCTTTCATTTTTAGCCTGTTTGAGTCTGAGAAAAATCACACGTCCTTGATTTGACTATTTCAACATTATCTCTTTGCTTTTACACACAAGTCTCAGTCTCAATGGAAAACAGGTCACGAGCAATCTGCAGCACCTCAATGGGAAGCCGGTCATGACGATCATTATGTGTGCCCCAGGGGTTTTCTGCACTTTCTTTCTCCGTCACTGCGAGCCCTCAGGCAGAAAACAAACTGTGATTTGACTTGACGACAACTTGACATGACTTTTCAATACCACAATTAAATCATGTTGCACTGGTCATCTTATTCCGCAGCACCTGTCACTCATTCCAAACTGTATTTATTTACGTATATTTATTTTATTTGTTTTTGTGTATATAGTCTGTGTGTGTATTTTTTAATTTTTGCTCGTTTTTTTTTCTTTTTCTAAAATAATTATTTTTTTATCTATCTTATTTCCTATATCTCATAAATATTTGTGCCCTTCTTTTTGTCTTTCTCTGTGCTGCTGTGACGAGTAAATTCCCCCACTGTTGGATCAATAAAGTCAAATCTATCTAAAACTATCTAATCTATGTCATATTCTTTCATCACAGCTGTGTGGCCGTTGCACAACAAAAACCCTGGTGTGTTACTTGTTGCAGCCACCAAAGCAAATAAATACCTGTCAGTCGGTTCGCTGTGGAATTGACGATTTTGACAATCAACTTCACGTCTCTTTAGCTTCTAGCGAGACATTTTGAAGCTTGTTGTTAGTTTCGCTTACGTAAGTCCCTCTTTAGCAGGTACAATATAATTATAGTCAACCTCCGCATACTGTAACGCATACACAGGAATTCCCCTTTGGGTTACCCACAGATATCATAAATGAATCGAGATGCTCACTCCTAGTTGCTTACATCCTCCATATGACTATTTTTTTCAGATGTCTTGAAATAGCACAGATTTATACCGTAGTT
Source organism: Brachyistius frenatus (assembly GCF_029030835.1). Taxonomy (NCBI): domain Eukaryota; kingdom Metazoa; phylum Chordata; class Actinopteri; family Embiotocidae; genus Brachyistius; species Brachyistius frenatus. Next base: position 167,363 of record NW_027210814.1, on the reverse strand, counting down.
CTATTTATTATATCACTCACATGCCAGGCGGCTTCTTGAGGGCCGAATAGAAAAATAAAAAGGGCAGAATCCGTCCTGTAGGTTGCTAGTTGAATAAGCCTGGTTTCAACTGTTTTACAGCTCAAAATTTCTAAAACATTTTGGATCAGATTGCTAAATTAACATTCACAGGAAAGCTATTCACTAGTTTAGCTGAGCTAACCAGCTTTTGAAGCTGTTATGTTTGTGAGGGTCATCTTTACTTGTCCTTGAGCATTCGAGGCTTCGGCATCCTTCCACTGTCAGGAGGCGGCATCACTGGTGCTGTTATCAGAAAGTCAATAGTGCAGAACGACTACCAAGTCCATATATTTTGAAAAATATAATTGAGTGTGTATATAATATATAAACTCCATGTCCCTTGCACCTCTCCTGGTCTCACTTGTATTTCCTTTGGGACCCCACTCAAGTATTTTACCAGTGACTTCATGTTGGAGTTTTGATTTTTAATGTCTATTTTTCATCTATCTATGGGTGTTAACATCCTAGGAAATGTTGAAATCCCAAAATATGAATTATACATTTTTCTTCGGCTAACATTAAAATACAATCACTCCAAAATATGTCCATTGAAACAATGAGATGGGAGAGAATCAAAACCCTATTTCTTTAACACTAAGTTGTGCAATTTGTTTTCAGATTTTCTTTTCTCTATTAATCCGATTTTTGTGAAAATTTCATTTCAACATTTCAAACTTCTAAAAAGGAGGTTAAAAAAAACAAATTGAAGAAGGAAATCAACTTGAGTTGACCTGCTAATATTATAAATATTACATCTATTTTTGAGGAAACTAAAATATTATTTCTAACCTATTAGCTTCTGAAAAATCACCTTTCTCTATAACATATGAATAGAGGAAAAAGTGAAGTGTAAAATATCGCTTTCAGCCATCAAGTAGTATTGACCACGAGCATGTGCAATTTTTCAGTATTTGTCCAGCAGATGGAGGCAGAGTCCCGTCTCTTCTGTGTCCCCTGTGATTAATGTCACCTAATAACCCGGCAGAATCTCTCATTTATGCACCACTCAGTTCAATCTGTTTGTGGCATAAAGCCTTTCAAGGTTTAGGAGTGAATAGAGGGGGCACTGCTTGAGAAAATAAAAAAAAGTTCCAATCTCTGGTTGGGCCTAATGGTTGTCACTGACATGTTAAGAATTAGCCGAAATCGCACGCAATCCAAATAGAGGATTGCTTTGAACTACAAATAGTGGTGACATTGGGCACTGAGCACAAATAAACCATTAAACCGGAGGCCTTAGACACACTCAGCGTGCTTTGTGTCATGTATAATAGGATTGTGTGAGTGTGTATGCCTGCAAGCTACTGAATGTGTCTTAAACACTGTAAATGGAAGTTGTGCATTATTTTAAGACATGCACCATTCTCTGCAGATAGGAAAGATGAATAGAAGCTGGCCAGAAAATGCTGCTTTTGTTTTCCTGATCAATATTCTTACCCTGCAGAAACCCCTGGATGCTCTGTATTGTTTTTGTCTTGGATCTCCCCCCAAAGGGCCACATTATCTTGCATATTTTCACTGCAGACAAGAGAGAAAATGTTTATAAAGCTTTCATGTGTTATCCACGGGGAGCAGATGTGCATGTGTAAGCATATTTTATCATGTATGCCAGTATTTAACTTCAAAGAAAGCCAATCATTTTAACCGTATCTCTTCTCACTGAATGCACTTGCACACACACACAAAACAAAGTGGAAACTACAGTTCACCACCAGGAGCAATTTCCTTGTATGTTTTGGTGAGGCAAGTTTAATCCACCTCTACTATAGCCTTCCTCAAAGACCTATTTTGTCCACTGATCAGTGGGTGTAACTAAAGCCTAATGGGAATGGATGATGGCTATAAGAGCACCTGTCTGAAGATGATGGCTCAAATCAGTATTCTCTCTTGCAATGAGAAGTGGAAATAGGGGCTGGAGTTAAGGCAGTAGTGATGTCTAGCCCCTGGTCGGTGAAATGGCTCAATCTCCTCGGCCGCTTCACTGTTTGATTGTTATAAATCTTTTGGAATTGCATTATCTTGGCACCACCATTACCGACAATTGGGATTCTGACCCAGTAAAGAATACAGAGAAAGTTCTGATGCATTACAATACAATTTCTGCTGTGAAAAATGATCAATGTTGGCTTTTTTGTCAGTCCTTTATGAACCTTTGTTGAGCCTGGTGCTCTATGCACACAGTTTGGATTGGGGATTAAGGATCCAGCAGGCAGCTCAGTATTTTTGTCACAGTGGTGCTTTGTGATAAATGCTAATGTCAGCATCATGGCATGCTCACAATGACATTATTAATGCTGATGCTTAGAAGATGTTTACCATTTTTACTGTCTTAGTTTAGCATTTTAGAGGGCTGATTTTCAAACCACAAAGTACATTTGGGGCTAACAGGAATGTCAGTATTTGGTCATAAACCAGTGTATGGGGAACAAAGACTGTATGTAAAAGTGGACGTAGCTTCCAGGCCAAAGAAAATGCCCTCAGTGCGGAAGTGCTTTAAAGTGTAATACCACCAAAGGCCGCTGGGGGTTGGTTAAAAAAAAAAGGCTGTGGTCCATAGACTCCCATTCAACCTCTCATAAAATACAAAGTCAATCATTTTTTTTCCCCATGACACTACGCTGTCGTTAGCTAAAGACATGCTGCATTCAAATGGAACTCATGAACTCGTGTTTACGACGTGGGAAGTTGTGCTCACAGTATGCTCGTTGTTCAAGTGGTCAAGTCATGAGAACACTCCTGCGAAGCAACAGCAGCATGGACCACATTCTAGAAGGAATAGGGGCTAACAATTTTAGCAAGCAGGGGGTAACCAAAATATTGAGCTCGTGGCCAATATTGGTTGCTGTTTAATGAGAAAATGTAAAATTAGCCACCTGGTCATGCTCAATAGGCCGTGTGCTTGGAACATGAATGTCTATATTTCAGTAGGGACTAGTGCTTGATCAACCAGCTGCCCTCCACGTTCTACAAGCACGGCTCATGTAATTCAGAAACATGTTAAGTGCCATTGTGTTAACCATATAAAAGTGTAAACTTTAAATACATGTCCTGCCTTCGATGACAAAGTTCATGCAGTGTTACTCTACCCATCTCTCTGCAGAGTTTGACCTCCAGGTTTACAATAATGCTCTTAGTGCTGCCCGGGATGTCTGATATTTTTAAACTGCCATTCGAGGGAGAAATCCGAGCAATTTTCTGGACATGTTAAAAGAGAATCACAGTTATATGGTGGGAGGAACAAAAGGGAAAAATATATCTGCAATATGTTCAGTTTTGAGCAAATTTATCAGAGCACTTAAGCTAAAAGGGTAATTTCATAAATGGAGATGAAAGCCATTGAAGTGATTTGTCTTCGTTCCAAAGAGAGTTTGATAGTCTTTTCAGTAAGAGGGAGCTATTCGGAGCACTGTGCTCTTATAGGAACATTAGCTATAACAAAGAAGTCTATTTCGGCTGGCGACACTCAGAGTATCACTAATCTTATCATATTTATGTTGCAATAATTAATGAATTTAAGTGCAGTGCTGAAGATAATAATAGGATTATAGATCCCAATGTTTTCATGAAAGATATATCAGTTTGTTAAGAAAACGAGCGAGACAAATAAAGGCTTTCAGCTTTCATTGCACCCAAAAGAAATGCAAATCAGAAGGAGGTGTAATGTTCCCAACCACGTATTTTGATGTGAGCGTTGTATCTTTTCAGCATACATAATAGACCTATTTTAATTAGATACACTGAATATTTTAAGGAACATGGCAACTCCTTTTAATATCAAAACATTCCCTCTGTGTCAGGATCAGTCAGGAGCACTGGCAGAAATTTCAGGCCGTGGTGAAACACGTGACACGAGGGCCCCCGTAGCCTGTGTGATTTTGTCTTCTTGATGTATTTAAAATGTTTCTGAGCTCTGTAGAGACAAAGGGCTGTTAAATTATTTGTCTTCTTCCACCCATCTTGCAGCACCCCTGCCTGGAGTTCTTAGTTTGATCATTATAAAATACTTTATCATTGTTGAGGGTCATTAACCATCTGCCATAGCAGTAATAAAACTTAGATATAGTTCACTCCCTTAAGTAATTCGCCAAGTCGTTGGTTGCCAAATTAGCATATGGTAAGGATATTCCTGGAGGCCCAACTCAAACGGGAGCCAGTTCATTGGTACACAGCTTAAAATGTCCGTTTCTGAGGCTGAAGTGAGAAGAAAACGCCGGAGAGTTTTAATGACCATATTGGTGATATAACTGCATGTTCTTTCAACTCACTGGGGCGTCTCAGCCTGCTAAAGACAGACTGCTGGGGACGAACAAGGGCAGCGGGAACGAAGCAGAGCTTAAACCTAATCGTAATCTCCCCACACTGCATGTTAGCGCTCACTTTACCCTTGAGAGCTCTTATAGCTTATCAAGACAGAAATGAAGACTTAGGCTGCACTGATCGTGTTTAATTAAGAATCATTAGTGAATGCCTTCTGTGGCTCTAATGTCTCGCTAATAGAGGATAACATGTCTTAAGAGACCGGGGTCATTTTGGAAATACCTGTCATGATGATGATACAAGAGCCGTTTCCTGATGTGGAGCGTAGAGGTGATGTGCAGGTTAATCATAGTAGCTAGTCATTTAATTAAAATGGTATGCATAAGTGATCATGCGTCTGAATCTCATGATATAGTCCTAGTTCCTGTCTGTAAAGGAGGTGCAGTCACGTGGAGAATGAACTGAAACAAGTACTCTCTCTATCTAGTGAAATTGATGATCATACACAAAGAGTGGCAAATCAGAATTCCCCGTTCAACAAGATGAATAGTCAACAGCTGTGCTTCTGGTTTTGTGAGACTGTACTTGTACATGCTGGGACTGTATTCATTAATCATCCTCAGGCTGAAAATGATTTCCAACTGACCAAGTCAAGATTTTCTCAACCATTGTAAGTCTTAGGTTCACCACCCAAGCCACATTATTGTGGAGAGCATCAAATTAACCCAATTTTTTTTGCCTTTTTTTTTTTTTTTTAGCAAGTTTTGTCTTTAGGTTTCTGGGTGTTGTTGTAGATTATCTGCTATTGCGTTTCCAAATCATTTACACAGATATGGTAATAATAATATTCAAATATTGCATATTCCCTACATCCCCATGAAATAGTTGCACCTAAGTCTTCCACAAACCTAAGGGAATGCGGTGGTGGCATTTAAAGGCATGGAGAGTGAAAGGGAGAGTTGAACAGACGAGAGGAGCTCAGGGCATCATGGGAGGTCTCCCAGCAGCCTCGCCATATAACTAAGGAATGTCGCAAGGTCACACGAGGCAGCCTGAACTCTAAGCTTTATCAAAAATGAACGTTTTAAAGCCTTATCTTAAAAGTAGAGAGGGTGTCTGCCTCCTGAACCCAAACTGGAAGCTGGTTCCACAGAAGAGGGTTCTGAAGGTTCTGCCTCCCATTTTACTTCTGGAAACTTCAGGAACCACGAGTAACCCTTAGTCTGAGAGTGTTATGCTGTAGTAAAATAATGTCGTACTATAGGATCTTTGAGCTAAGATGGAGCTTGGCTATGAAGAGCTTTATAAGCCAGGAGGAAAATTTTGAATTCTAGCCTTGATTTTACGAGAAGCCAATAAAGAGAAGCTAAAGTGGGAGAAATAGGATCTCTCTTGCTAAATCCTGTGAGTGCTCTCGCTGCAGCATTTTGGATCATCTGCAGGCTTTTTAAGTAGTTATCGGTGCACCCTGACAACAACAAATTGCAGTAGAAGTACAAATGCAAGGACTGGTTTGCCAGTATTACTCTGAGACAGGATGTTCCTAATTTTGACAATATTGTGCAGGCAGAAGAAAAGAAGGCAGTTCTAGAGACTTGCTTTATGCTTGTCAAAAGTAACTTCAAGGTTTCACAGTAGCACTGGAGGCAAAGGCAATGTCAGCCATCTACATGGGTAGAAAATGACTTCCTGATATGTTTAGGGCCAAATACCATAACCACAGTTTTATCTGCATTAAATAGTAGAAAATGTCAGGTCATCCAGGCTTTTGTGTCTTTTTATGTATTTATTTGACAGTGATAGTGGAGATTGATGGGAAATGAGGGGGAAGAAAACAAGTGAATGACATGCTGTATGCAGATTGTAACTGGATGTAAATTCTAAATTGTTTTTCTTGCCAACAAGTCTTCAGACAGAAAGATGAAACTAGAGAGATTGGAGAGTTGAAGTGATGCAGTTTCATATGATTTGCTTTTCACTGTGATTAATACTTAATGGATTTGAACACACAGTGAGTCTGGAGGCCTCAAAAGGCTAATAAGGATTCAGTCAACTCACCAACATGTCGAAACAAAATCCCATGACACTGGTGATGATGGTTTGAACAATTTATTTTGATAATATAATACACAGTTCACAGTGATGATTATGATTTCAGCCTCAGCAGAATTCCAACCAAAAGTATCTCCTTTCTGATGCCATTCTGTTTGACAGTTCATTAGTACCACATAAAATTATTATCGCGTGCAATGCATACATAAATAAACATGATTTAATGGCTACTTCATCAAAGTGTAATAATTTGTTTAGTCAGCTGGATCTAATGGTCGCATATTGATTGTATTTGATGATTTTTTTTTACAGTCAAAGTCAATAGGTCACTATTTTGCTTTGTCTCATGTACATGTATGAAATATGTGACACAGTTTGTTAAACATGTGACATAATGTAATTATTTATTCGACCTACCAAACCACCATCCAGACAAACACCAATCACTGTGGACAGAGTGAGGCCAGGTTTTTTTTTTTAGCCAATTTAGGATTGAAAACATTTGAAATAAAAGCAATCAGCAATGAACAACTGAGTGAATTAATACAGTAAACAAGGTAATCATTTTACCCCAGGGTTGGTTATTTCTTTGTTTAGTTCTCATTTCATTTTTAATGAAAAAAAAAAAGAAGCAGGTCTACAGGGAGCAGTTTACATAACTTGGATGTCTCAGAGCGCTGATGGAGGTTTATGCAGGAGATTGGGTGTGATGGAGACTTACGATTTAACAAGCATGCTGAGACAAAAACTGACAAAATCCTTTCTTTTGTTTTTCAGGAGAAGAGTGTTTCAATTGTCATGAGTCATCAGGTATTCCAAATACTAACATGTTCAGATTCTGGAGAGAGACGCTTAGCAGTGACTGAGTCATCACCTGAAATTTCCCCGCAGCTTTACAAAGAGTTTTAGAGTTCTTCAGCTAATTGTTTTGGTTTAATGTCCCACAGCTTTAATCTTTTGGTTTATTCTCATCACTCTCATCAGCATCCTTTAAAAACAGTTTTTCCCAAGCCTTAATAAACACCGTGTATGCAACCTGCACGACACCAAAAGCAGGCAGACACAGCTTGCGACTACCTGGGGCAAATATTGTAGTTAAGCATTGAGCAGCTAAAAACCCATACATTTACCTCAGGGGTTGGTGGAGGCCAAAACAGAGCAACAAGAGAGTATATATAGTACTAATATTTGCCACATGGACAGAAATACAACTCCAACTGGGAAGAAATGTTGCTTTTCTATCTGCAATTGCACGTTTATGGTCAGTTCGTTGTGTTTTGGGTTTCATGACTGCTGTTCCGGGACTATCGGGGCTCATAATAAGTTAAATTCGAAGGTTAACCAGCTCGTAACCTAGTGCCTCTCCCTATCCATGTTGTATTTAACGTGACAGTGTCCTACTCTTACCTGTATGTGTTTACTCTCTGTCATCTGAAAGGGGCGTGTGTCACCGTCTTTTCTCTGAGTAAACGGCTTTGGCTTCAGAGCAACTGAGCTTTCTTTGATGTGGTCAGCAGTCCGGTCGGCCAGCCCACTCTCCATCTTTGTTGTTCAGTTTTTTTAGATTGTCTTAAAAGGCTGCATATTTTCAAGTTATGGTGAAAGGGGGGGGACAAAATATTCTGTCTTCAAACTTGTCACGGCCATGGTAGGGTGTCACAATAGCGCCCCGGCTACTGTGTTTTTCGCGTGTACCTCATTTAAGCCTCATCCCCAGAAGTCCTCTGTTATTCCTCTGTCCCCCATCAGGAAAAGTTGGCAGCCTAAATGATTTAGCCACAACACATCCCGCCTCCTTGTGTATTGTCAGTAGGTCCTTACATCTTTTAACCTGATGCACTTGCCAAAACAAGTGCATTGTAACAATCATTTTACACAGTCCATTTTTGTGGCCTAAAAAAGAAATGTTTCTTTCCTTTAAGGTATTTGGTTTGCTGGGATTGCTTCCCTCATTTGCATTTCCAAGTGAAATGAAATGCAAGTCCAATTTTCAAGGCACCGTTCAGTAGTCACAGTACTGTAAGACTGTAGTTGTACATGTGCAGATGTGTTCATCTTAATTATACTGTTTAAATGTGGATCAAAGAGTGAGAGGAAAACAAAATTCCAGCACAGATTAACCAATGCCAGGTGTCAGTTTATGTATTTTCTAGCATTTTCCTTACATTTCTACAAATGTGAGTCATTCTGTGAGATTCATTCTCAGTATTCACAGTCTATCACCCCGCAAAACACATTATTCCCCTGACTTTCATTCATCTCATTCAAATACATCAAGTGGCATACCCAGGCCACAGAATTTAGGGTATTATAACTTAATCACTCCATCTTCTTCTGGAGGATTTATGAGGACAATGTCTCAGGCCGGACCTGTCGCTGTCACCCTGCATGTCTTTGATGCTTTATGATCTGTGAAATAGACCCTGCAGATGTTGATGTTTGGAGTCTTCCCTTCCCTTCCCTTCCCTTCCCTTCCCTTCCCTTCCCTTCCCTTCCCTTCCCTTCCCTTCCCTTCCCTTCCCTTCCCTTCCCTTCCCTTCCCTTCCCCTCCCCTCCCCTCCCCTCCCTTTCCCTTTTTTCTGTCAGGAGACGAGTGGCCCACATGAGGAGGATGGCCAGTGACATATATAGAAGACATGAGGTTATCAACCTTGTCAGACAGTCAATCAGGTTGACTAACGGCGCTACAACGTCAGGTTAGACCATCAGGTAGGCTCTCATTCCTGAGCCTTGCTCCCTGTAATTTGTATTCCCTGTCATATTGTCACCGTGGTAACAACAGGCATTACAGACTGACAGTGAAGTAAACACTCCATACTTTCTTTTGAAAACGCATGTTTTTATGATGGCTGTTTCTCTACACAAGACGAGCGTGACATGCCAAATTACATACTGTAACAAACTTACAAAGTATATCAGCTGAAAAGCAGGCGTTCAGCTAGTTTTGATGTTTGTTGGAAGCCAGATTTATTTATACAGCACAGCCTTCATCAAAAAAGCCTCTCTGCAAGAAATCTGCAGAGACAGTCCAACCTAGATCTGATGAAGAGTCAGACAGAAGATATAATGATGGAGTTCAGGCTAAAAAAAACCCAACAACAACACAAGGAAAAAGAACAACATAAAAACTGGCCCGTCTTAACCTTTGCTAATTCATCCAAAACAATAAAATGCCTGACAAATTGCATTTTGTTTATCCTACGGGTGTGAAATACACCAAAATATGAGCATTCAAAAACATGACCTTCAGTTTATTCGCATGTGGGAGTGTTAACAATCATTTTGCAAAGCGCTCATTTACCTCAAACTCTTGAACGTTGAGAATGAGATTTGCTCTGAAGAAATCAGTTAGCGCAGGGCTGTACAATACAATAACCTTTGAAATTCAGCCGATTTGTCTCAATTTGCCCATGAAACTCCTTTGGGCATCATTGTGATTCCATTAGTAGACGTCTCTGAGAGAAGATGACTTCATTGGGCTAGGAGACGGGGCTCTGACAGCTGAGTGGGGGGTGGAGGGTTGCGTCGCGATGGGAGGGCTGAGAATGGAAAGGTGGAAGGAAGGTATATAGTGGAGGAGTGGGGTGAATAAAAGACACCTGAATTGAGAGTAATGAATCCGGAGAGGAGCAAAGACATCTCTTTCATCTTCGGGCAGACTTGAACTGCTCTTTCATCATTCTCTTCTGAAAAATGTGCATGCTAATAGCACAGACGCAAACTACCTGCAGGGAGGAAAGACACGTTTCACTTTCAAAGAATACTCGCCTCCTTTCCTCTTTTTTTTTGGTATTGCTTTTCAGGTCCTGCTGTGTTTGGAAGCAGCGTGAAGAGTCATTAAAGACACGAAACACGACTAGCGTGAGGAACACGGGCAGGTGACAATTATTTACTCTGAAATTAGCCTTGTTATTGTGCCTGATGAATGTGTGTGGAAATTAAGAGTGAAAGCTCAGAATGACAGGCTCACAATGAAGCACAACAAGGGCATGGGAGTGTTTGAGGACTCCCTCATCAGGGTGACAGGAAGCAACGTGAGGAGCCACAACTTCTTGTATGTTATGAAAGCTGGACATATTTGAGAGGAAGGCCTGTTTTATTCTTCTGATTTCTTTTGGTCTGTTGTTACAGTCAAGTTACATTAAGTCAGTTGTATTTTTATTAGCCATGTTAGCAGTGAGGCTCTTGGGACATGACTCTGATGGTGCGCCACTTTGGTCGGAGCTGAAATATATACAATAGGAAGGGCACTTGGAGAGCGCAGACCTCTGCCAAAGCCGATAGCCCACTCCTTTATGATATGCCACAACTATGCCGATGTTACAATTTTACCGGTTGTGTTTACGCTCCATAAAACTACTGTCCCTGAGTGCTCCATTGTGACTGTTTTCTGTAATATTTTGAGTAAGTACATGTGTATTTCAGAGGATTGCTGATACTCGTGAATGCGGCTTACAATACGGACTGAGTCATTGTTTTTTTTTAGAATGGCCTATGCTTTTTCATTATTGAACTTTACTACAATCTAGTGGATTTTAAAATGTATGACATTTAATTGGCCAAATGTCCCACCTTGCAATGTTAATGAAAGTGGAGAATAATTTGTGAATCCTCCCCGTGAGTTGGATCCAAATTAATGTGTTCTTCTTTGGCCCATTCTTTACCCTTCCACCAAGTTTAATAAAAATCAGGCAGGTAATTTTTCTGTAATCCTGTTGCCTAGCAAGCAATCACATTGCACCTAAAGCCTAACTTACTCAGTGGAGGTATTAGATGGATTCCCCAGAGTCTCCAGGGGGGGAATCCTGCTTATTTTGGTGATTGTCTGAGTGCATCAGTGAGGTTTACATTTCAATTTTTTATGTGAAATGGCTCAGCAACTATAGGATGGATTTGCTATAAAGCTGTTTGAACATTTATGACCCTAACCCTAAAGACTGAATCCTACTAACTTTGGTGATTTTCATAAAGCGCCACAAGGTCAAAATCTTCACCTATCCAGTAAAGTCGTTGCTTCTCCTCGATGGATTTGATTGCAACCTTCTGACTTTGGTTTCCTCTATTGAGACTGTCATGTATAGTTTTGATATGCTATGAAATTGGACATTAACCGAACTTTAAATTGTTTGATACCTCTTTTTGAAGCCAAATTCACACATAATTGAGACAATGCCATCAGCCTCAGTCGTACTTTGAGTTCAGGGCTAATTAGCAAAGCAAATCAAAATCAAAGCAAATTTCCACTTGCGGGACCATTTGTGTTTAGCCTGTTATTACGAGACCCAAATTCACTGTGTGAATATATACGTATGTCTCTGGCCACATTTCCGTTGGGGATTGTTTCCAGTCATTGTATCCTAATGGGGCATAGACCTCGGTTAATATTAAAACTACTGGAGCAGCCTTTAAATCAACCTGCACTGACCACCATTTAATTTCTATTGTGCAACAGAACTCTCAAAGCTGAGAACAACAGAGACCGCCCTGCAATGTGAACAAAGTGAAACACCAAATGACCATTGCAGACTTAGGCTGAGCAAACCTTCATGTGAACAGGGTTTCCAGACTATACAGGAGATCATTCCTGCCCACTGCAATAAGACTGTACAATAACTCACCTCTGGCAAAATCCATCACACAACAATAACACCGTTGTCTGTTTTTCTTGTTTGTTTAAATATAAAAAAACAAAAAAAACAACTTTGCACTAGTGTTGTTAGTTTTAATTTAATTTAATTTAATTTAATTATTCTATTTTATTTTATTATATTTATTGTATATACTGTGCATTTTTACATTTAATATTTTTTTTACTGTTATTTTATTGCTTTCCTGTATCTATAAATGCTGCTGTGGCGAACAAATTTCCCCTTGGGGATTAATAGTCTGTCTGTCTGTCTGTCTGTCTGTCTGTCTGTCACTGAAGCCCTGAGCAATAGGCAGGTGCAGCTTCCTCAAACAGTCAATTGTACCAACTGTACAGCCAGCAATATTCTTATCAACCAATGTTTTGATCTCAGAACTCACCATAACTCCAGGTCTTTTCAATATTTTTCTTTATTCTCTTTAATTTAGCCTTTGTCTCTGTATGTTTATGAACACATTGATAAAGGTCATATATGTCAAGTTGAGAAACATTTTCAACTTTAGAAAACCATTATTTCTGCCAATTGGTGTCTTTCCATTTCCATACAGTATTTAATTGCATCGTGTCTAAAATTAGCCTCGCGTTCTGCATGACCTTAAACAGAAACTTGAGCATTTAGCTCAAAGCTGGTAAGCTCACAGGCTCACACAACTGCAAAGTATTGTTAAACCTCCGTCCTGTTTTTGTAAATTTTAATTGAGTGCAAAGGCACAATGTGAAAAGAGAACCGAGGCTGTCCTCAGGTGATCGTAACCTGGTTTGTCACTGTGTGTGTGTGTGTGTGTGTGTGTGTGTGTGTGTGTGTGTGTGTGTGTGTGTGTGTGTGTGTGTGTGTGTGTGTGTGCGCGGGGGAATGTGTCGTTTGTGAGTCAGTGTATGCCACTGAATTAAAGCTCAGTGGCCTTACTCAGTGTACAAGAGAAAGACACGAAGTGCCCGGACCATCCGACTGGATTTACTGTGACCCAGTTAAGCTGACTTGTCGGCTGCTGCTGCACAGACAACCTGGCTTTGCTTTCCTAAATTCCTTCCTAATTGAAGAGACAGCTTAGTGAGGGAAGACACAACTTTCAAAGGGCATTTAGGTAGGTGGTGTATTTTCACTTGAGGTTAGCTTAGTCATTGGCTTAGTCATCAGTAATGTGACTTCACCCTGTTACCCTCCGACAGCACCGAGACTCGGACTGGAATTACTACCGCACTCATTACTACAATGGCAGACATATAAATCTAATCTTAGCAATCGACAGTCTGCGTCTTGATCTACTTATTTATTCTGCTGGTGGATTGCATTCGGAGGGGATGAATGGCTCATGATCTCGAGACATAATTACTACATCCAGCTGAGGTTTTCGGAGTCATCGGTGAATATGCCAGTTCCCTCCCAATAATTGGCCGCAGGATTCCCCGGCTGTGAGATTGCTGTTTGTTCGGTTATGGCAGCTTCTGCTCCCCAGCAGTCCCCCCGCAGGTCGAAAGTGCTGATTCCGAGCGTTTTTCGAAGAGAACTTATTCTCTCTTCATTGCAAATAACGGTCTCCAGATGCCCATTTTTGTGCGAGTCAGCCCCAGTTTGATTAATGTGATCTGGGAGAGCTGAAAGTGCTGCCAGGCTCAGAGGTGTCACCCAACACTGCTAAATAAATGAACAGAACTAATTGTTTGTTTATGATTTGAAATATTAATAACACTGAAAATATGAGGCAGTCAGTGCAAGTCACTTTTTTGGACAAATATGCACTGTGGCTGGTGTAGTTTCATATAACCATTAACAGAGAGAGTCGGCTGCTCCGGCATTAGGACATCACTCATTTCATGAATGTTGGTACCATATTAGTTGGACTTTGTACTTATATTATTCCCCTAAGAAATAGAAAGTGTGTCTATTTATAATTAAATAATAAATAACAAAGTATCTTGCATAATGTTTTAGGAAGTTTTGGGGGATAAACATTTGAAGGGGAAAGTGCTCGAGATTTCAGCGAAGATGCTCCCTTCTGTTAATGAGATGATGAAATATTCCCAAACAGCTTGCTGCACATTGCAAATCTGCTTCAGATTGCTGTTTGTCATTCACACTGAAAAACAAAAACAAAGAGGAACGATATCCCGATGATAGTTACATGGCTATAGGGATGCGAGTTAAAGTGGCCTTGATGATTAAGCATGATTGCACTTCAAGCATCCTCAAGTTCCAAGCTGACACGTATTCCCGAGCTACTGATTAGGGGACTATTATACAGTATGTTCTGCTCTCGAGCCACTTAAAGGAAACATCGGGGTTTCCACAGGCGGCGGTATAATGAGACCATGCAGCGATTGTGTAAGAGCACTGGAAATCCACACCGAGCGGTTGTGTTGAAATGTTGCAGTTTGGAGCTCTGCTGGGCCTCATCAGGATCGTTGCTCTGTGCCTCTCTAATGCTGCCAGTTTAAAAAGGATGACGCAGAATCAGGAGACTAAATCCCAACTCCCTGGTGGTGCGAACCCCAGGCAAAGTTTTGTTTATGCTGTGCTTTATCAGTGATCTGGGAAGCATTGTAAATCCTTTGCATCTCCTCTTTCATCTCCGTAGAGCACCTTGATCCTCACTGCGTCATTAGTGCTGCAGCAGTAATGAGAGATTGGGGTGAAGAATTGCAACCTTCTAAGTTGCACTGCTTTGTACCGCATGTGTGTGTGTGTGTGTGTGTGTGTGTGTGTGTGTGTGTGTGTGTGTGTGTGTGTGGAGAAGAGGCGCTCCAGCACTACTCATTATAAAAAAGACTCTATGTAAATCCAAAAGTCTCTGTTGTTGTTAATCTTGGTAAGGAAGCGATCCTCAACATTTTATTGTGCAGCTCACAGCTCTCAAAATAAGATGATGTTGATTACGGCTGACAGTGGGAAGCAAATAGACCGCCTGAAATATTCTGAAGCATCTAATGAGTAACTCTATTTTGCTTTATCGCACAATGGACAATCTCCTGGAGTAGCAAAACAAACAAATATATTGGTTTGCAGATATATACGTTGAATAATTCCCATTTCCAAATACATTACAGTGATTGTTGTTGTGTCTTTTACTGCTTTTATGATGTTTCCTCCTTGGCTGAATTAGCAGTTTGCTCAAATCTGAATTGACATGTTATTATCTTGCCTATTTTTTTTTTGGTAATGTCACTCATGATTTTTTATTTTTGTATTATTATTTCTCACTTAGGCACAATATATGTCTCAAAGTTTCTTTGCCAACCTCACTGACAGAATTTCATCATTCCATCAGTTTTGCCTATTTAGTGTTATTTTTTGTGTCAAAAGATGGTCTGCACTCCATGCTGATTGAGAGGATTTTCCACTGTCAAAAGTAAGATCCTGAGGTGCACTTATAATATTTGCTACTTTTCACACAAAAATAGGCACATTTTACAGATACATTATTGACAATGTCATTTTGTTAAAAAGAAAATGTCAGCTTTGCATTAAAAAGCCATCAGTCAAACTCTGAAACAAAGCTGATCTTTAGGTTCAGTTTGGAGAGGCTGTATTGAATATCTTCATGTGCCACGGCACAGTATTCAAACAGCAGTGTGTCGGATCTCATTTGATTTGCAAGTGTCACACTATGTTGCCGGGTTGGCGTCACGTTATTTGATGTCTTATCATTATTCCAGTCTACATTAGGGCCCTTATTACTGCTGGCAGAACATAGCCCTGCCCTTAATTTTCGAAATTAACACGTCCTTATGCTAATTGAATGGGGTTTTAATAGCTCTCTGTAGACAGCATTTAGAGTGGAAGGGAGAAAAGCTACATAAATTCCCCCACTGCCCACCCACATCTTCTCGAGACAAAAGGCTTTCTTACTCAACACTGATAGCACCTCTGGACATCTGATTAGGACACAAAGCAAACAAACTTGGCCACTAAGGAGCCAGTTTGTAGATATAAAGCCAATACAAATGAGAAACATGACCCCAATTTGAAATATGATAATCAATAACCTGTTTCCTGCTCCTCTGTGATCTGTTTGCCATAAAAAGGGCTAAAAATGAATTGATGCTCGACAGTTAGTTCCCAAGGAAGGGCTCTCTCTTGGCTTTTAAAGGGGGCTGTCTGGGTTGTTCTTGACATATCATCAGCTATTATTTCTGATGCCTCCCATGGGGTCGTCCTCTCCATAAACTCCTCTCCCTTCACTGAGCCCCTGCCTCCCATCACCAGCATGCTTGTTAAACAGACACACACATTAGTCTAACTCATGTTTCCTCCGAGGCCCACGAGCCTGCCAACCCAAAGCTCCTGCTTATCACTCAGCCTCGGCCCCTCTGTGTGCATAGCTGCTCGCGAACATTTATACTCCTGCCCTGCCCTCAGATAAAATCTCTCTAAGTTAGTGTGTGCGTTTTCTTCAGCATCCTGCCCCTTAATCGCTCCGCGTGTTTGGTTAGGAGAGTTGACCCAGAATCCATTAGTAGACGAGGACATATGCAAATTCTCCACTTGAATAAGAACATATCCCGATGAAGAATGAGTCAAGTAAAGAAAAAAATATTCTGATCTGTGGTTTTTCTCATTATTGATATTTTCAAATTCATCCACTCCGAGAGAAATGCCCGTTTTGATGTATAAATCTCAGGTCAAGAGAACTTTAAAGTCAGTAGCGTCAGTGCATCCGCAAAATACAAAAGTGCTGGGGTCAAGCACATCAAAACTATGTGAAAATATCAGATAGAAAAACGTACTGCTGGGTAAGCCAAGCAACACTATGCAGGTCAGTGCAGCGCAGCTTCCAGTTTCTCTCAACTATAGAAACATCAAGTCAGTGCCTGAGCATGAAGAGCACGCTCCCGGTGAACACCAAAAACAGACCATTACTCAACTATTAGGAAAACAATACACAGATCAAACCCCTTATTGCTTCAATCAAATTTTGGGTAATTGACCCTTACGATTTCCTCATTATGGTTTCAGTTCAACATCCACATGCTGGCCAATATTTAAAAATGAGCTCTTGTGGTTTGGTGGCTGGTCACTACGCCTTCAAACTTGATATTTTGCATTTAT
Source organism: Brachyistius frenatus (assembly GCF_029030835.1). Taxonomy (NCBI): domain Eukaryota; kingdom Metazoa; phylum Chordata; class Actinopteri; family Embiotocidae; genus Brachyistius; species Brachyistius frenatus. The sequence goes on along the minus strand of NW_027210814.1, from coordinate 150,300 downwards.
TTTATTTTCTTAGCTCCATTTCCCCGATTTAACGAAGAGAAAAGCACGTTTATCACACTTATTTTTTTTAAAAATTGTAAAATAGGAAGTTTACAGGTCACAGATAAAGTGAGTTGATGAAGCTAAAATATGAGAACTCAAAATTAAGTACTACTTAGTCAAAAGGAGAGAGGTTCAAATTTAGCAGGCCTCCATACCACAGATACGTGAGGTCAGTGAAACAAACATGCCATCCACATGACATCCATTTCACACGTTTTAAAGGCGTAGAAGAGAGTTAGATGAGAAAATGAACCACTCTCACGTAGCAATGGGCATTTCAAGCACAAATACTATTTGAAATTCGTTTGGAACTCTTCAATTATTAATCGACTATCTACCTCAGAGTTTTCCCTGCATCTAATCTTCATTTATGTTTTAAAGGAGTTCCACACAGAAACTTTTTGATGGCTGTAGTCATCTTTTCATATTTCAGCTGTTTGCGCCGTGACATTTAATTGTACAGCTTCACACAGTTTGATCTGCAAATCTTGGCAGCCTGGTAGAAACGTGTTCTTCTTTTTCCTATTTTGTTGTCTGCATCCGGCAGACAGCTTTTAGGTGCATTACCCTTCTGATGGGAGGAACGCATTATGCACTGTTAACAACTGGGAAATTAAGGAAGAACGATAGTCGCATATACTACTGATTTCTTTTAAAAATTTTAACAACTTTTCAATTATTTGAAAATCATATCCCATCCCTACTCTTATATCAGTTTGCTAAATACTAAGCTTCAACCGACAGTCAGTTAGCTTAGATCAGCACCGACACTGGAAACACGGGCAAAAGGCCAGCCTGGCTCCATCCAGTGGTATTTAACCACTGCATAGCTCAACAAGATATAATAGTTAACACATTTTAAATTGTTTAGCTGCTTAAGCTTTTAAGTTTTATATTTATTGTACTAACAATTCAAAGTGGCATCAATCTTTTCTTGTAACTCGGGATGAGAGTGACTAAGTGCATCTCCAAAAGGGTTGATTCTTGTAGTTTGTACTACTCCTTTAATAAGTGTATGAAGTCTACCCTGTATCCCTGGTTGAGATGTCTTCTTTCTTTGTTCATAATCCTTGAGGTTTTTCTGAAGCTCTTTAAAGGTTTGTACCCCAGCTTCTGACAGATCAGGGGAAAACACCATTTTCTATACATCTTGGGGGTGGAATACTTTGCAAAAGGATCTAAAATTACTATTATTATTAGAGGTCGCTGTGTTTGAATCTCTGTTTTGCTGTTTTATTGTGGATTTATTTTGTATATTAAGTTGTGTATATACTCTAATATGTTGTAAATTTGTACGGCTGCTATGTTGTCCAGGTCGCCCTTGTAAAAGAGATTTTTCATCTCAATGGGACTTCCTGGTTAAAATAAAGGTCAAACAAACAAACAAAGGTTTGTTTAGAAGCCATGGGGCTGCAGGTTAATGTACCCTTTTGTTTTTCTATGTAAATGCTTCCTATTTGAAAATGCTAATGGAGTGTCCATTTTTATCGAAACCAATGAAATAGACAGACTGTCTTAGACCTTCAAACTCTGACAGAAATGATGACACTTTCTGAATCCAACTGAACCAAAAATAAGCAGAGACCAGGTGTATTTCCTCAAGCCAAAACCTGTCCTTCCAAGTCTAAACTGCTCGTAACAACAAACTCTGTCTTCCTTGTATTTTCTCTGTCAGGCTCAACCCTCACAGGTACACACTGGACTGCTTCCAATGGCGCTCTGCCACATTTTCACACCCAGATGCAGAATATTTGCCTGTTAAAACGATTTTCAAATCACAGCAGATGCTCACTACTTAACCTAAGGAATTAACCCTTTACTGGGAAGTGGTCCAGATTCAGTATCTTCCTCTCACACAGTGTTTTGCCTGCAGCCAAATTAAAGACACACAGTGTAAGTTGGTAGACTTTGGCATGTTATATATTACTGCAACAACTACTTCCAGCCCATAAACTGCTTTTAACTTTTTTCAAATGAGAGCATGAGAAAAAAAAAAAGAGGAAGAGGCTGGCTTGTAAAAAGGGAATTTTAAAGGGTGATTTAAACATGATATGACTGGGCTTGTCAATACTCGAGCCCTGTAATGTCTGATAGCTCAGTAAAAGACTTACAGCCTGGAGACAACCAGGCTGTGTTTTCAAATTGGCCAATAATATTGCAAAATCAATGATTACAGTCAGAGGCATCTAATGCCTTGAACATACTTTTAGGCTTCAATTCTGCCCCACATAGACTGATTAAACTGTTTATTTTTGTCACATTGCAGTATGATCCATTGTAGAGTGGTGAGAATGACAGTAGGGTGGCGGTAGTTGTAGCGTGCTCAGCTCCTCATCTCACAATCAAAACTGCATCAGCAGACTCGTTCACATTCATTCTGAATGACAGCATCAGAGCAAATTGTGTCTGGCTTTAATCTCAGGAGAAACATGTCTTGTGAATCTTGATGAAGCTCCGTCTTTGCTGCGAGCTCTTTGGATGCGAGTCCAATCAAAGCTGCTGCATGCTGCTAGCCCGTGGCTCCACTGTCGACAGCCCTTGGGGGATTAAGGCTGATTTCCCTTTTGGCCAGAGCCGCTCTTGTGAGGGTCCAACTTGCTCTGGCTTTGGGTGAGAGTACCATCCTCGTCACTGATACCTTGCTTACTGTCGTTTGATGCTGAGCATGTCTCTGCGGCTCCCCAGCTCATCTATCACAGTAACTGTGAATGGCGGACGGGGACAGCGGAGGAACAGAAGAAGGCTACTCCTGACCCTCCCTTCTCTCACTTATATACTTAGTAATCTGTGCCAACGCTGTTCCCTGAATAGAGAATGGAGACCTTGTGTTCTAAGGCTCCAGATGGGCAAAAACAACACGGCACACAAACCACTAGGACTCTCAAGTGAGATACAGGGTAAAAGTGGAAGACAAACTCGGAAGACTATGAAGATAATTTTGCTGGAAAAATGACTCAAATGCAGCCTGAAAATAATGTTAAAGACTCTGTCCTGATATGAGTTTTTTCAATTTTAACTTATTAATAAGTAATCACACACAAAAAAAAGTGTTTAACTTTAAATAGATTTTTCTCAGGAAACATTTTTCTGCGGCTTTAATCCATAAAACTACACAGAAGTTATAAAAAAAACATCACATTTAATTGCACATTGTGTATGCACAGCACAGTCTTGAACAACAAACCACACACTTGACACAAATTGCTCCAGCTGACAAAGGACACAGGGCTGTCTGTGGCAAGGAAATAGTAAAAAAACAAAAAAAACAACATAGAATAGTGGCCATTAACTGCACAGTTTATTTGCCTCGTACTCCGTGTAGTTTGGTTGTCTGGCACTGAAAGCTTGCAGGGCAGTGAGTATCCTGGTCACGTCTGCAGTGGACAGTTTGAGTCTGTGGCGGAGCAGACAGGCGAACAGATCCACGTGCGGGGCCCCTGGAGGCGAGAGGCGGTTAACCCTGTAGCGCAGCTCCACCAGCTGCAGCAGGGCCGAGTCCTGTGATCCCTGAGTGTACGGGTAGTCTATCTGCAGAATTAGGTCCTGGATAGCCTCGGGGTCAAAGTGCACGCTGTATCCGAACAGCTGCATGCTGTTCACTTTCATGTAGCCGATGTTGTTGGACGGCTCCGTCCCCTCCGTAGGCTCGTAGTACAGCGTCACGTTTTTGTTTCCTGCCGTCACTCCCACGGGGTCCTTGATGTTACTCCTCAGGTAGAAATGAACCGTCTCAAAAAAGCTCTTCCACCTGTTCCTGAGGGTCAACGTCCAGTTGTAGCAGTCCAAGGGGATATCCAGCTTGGTCCGCTCCCAGTCAGGGTATCCGTGTTGACCGATCGGCATGGTCCAGCTCTCTGAGTGGCTGCCCCCAAAGGGATTCACAAAGAGCGACAGTGCCGGCTCCAGAGTGCTGTTTCTAGTGAGGCAAAACTGCACGGTGACTCCGAGGAGCATGTGAACGCGGTTGGACTTGACTCGGTTGCTCTTGAGGGTGAGCAGCATCCTTTTCCTCCAGGAGGGATCGAACCAGGTGTTCACACGCACGTCATTGCTCACAAACACGGCGTGCAGGGCGATGCGCGGGTCGCTCCGCTGCAGCAGGTAACGCAGCTCCAGGTCCTGCAGATCTCTGTCGCTCTCCAAGCCCAGATAGGGGTCGGTAGGGTCGGGCACGGCGGGCCGGCAGGCTCCCTGGGTCAGGGTGAAGCCGGGGTTACAGTTGGAGCAGCGAGTCCGGTTCTCCGTGGAGCAGGAGGCACAGCGGGGGCCGTCACCCACAGAGCACGGGACGAGGCCCTGGCAGGGTGGGTGGTTGTACGGGCAGGAGCAGCTGCGGCTCTCGTCGCTGTAAGCGCCAACCTGATTGTTCTCGCTGCAGTACAAGACGGAGAGCGCGTAGCTCAACCAGAAGTGCAGAGGCCTGAGGGAGAGACAACAGGTGTTTCAGCACACATCAGGTTTACAGGCTGCTGCATTACATAATACCTAATTTGTACTCGTCTCTTTGTATCTTTTTCTTGTTTTCGTGATTATACAATGAAAGAAATGTTTTGCACTAGAAGATTAATCTGTTTTTTTGCTGTTCTGACATGCAGCAAAAAAAAACAATTTGAGTTAAACTCAAGACTCAGACTCAGCTGGAGTCACAGAAGCAAAAGCAGATCAAAATGAGTATTTTAATCTGCTGAATTCCCCGACTGTGGCATAGATGGTGCACAGACTCATGCATGCTCATACAGATTTATAACCATCTTAATGTCTTGTACGTTTTCTCAAGTTTTTACAACTTTTAGAAATATAGAAAGATAAATGTGTTTGAAATATAATTACATTTGTTTAGGGGAAAATAAAAACAAAAATTAATAACAAGAATACAAGTATTTCACTTCACAAAGTCACTAAAATCAGGAAAAATCCCTGACTTAGCCACTTGCCCTAAACCACTATTGAATTACTTTTTTTTACAAGCAGAAAGGGTGTGATAAAGGAGTGTAATTGGATTGTGGAGTGAGGAGGCTGTGCCTGCGTTTGAGCGGTACGCTGATGGATTGTGTCATTTCGTTAATTTCCCTGCCAGAAATAGCTATCAACATCGAGTGTTCATGAGAGACGCATAAATCTGGCGGAAGTTATGACCATGGTGGTCTCTGATAGGCTGCTGAAATAAGAGTGTCCAGGTGGGAGCTGCTGCTGAAACAGCAGCTGTAACAGTTAAAACACAGGAATAGATATAAACAAAGAGTGTTTAGCGGCCGCAGCAGCTTCTGGATGTTGGCTACTGATAAAAAAAATAAAAATAAATGAAATATTAGATGAGAAGTTTTAAGAGGCCGGATTGATTGTAATGCAGTTTAAACCCGCAGACAGTGAGACGTGTCGGTTTGGCCAAACACAATCCCGTTTGTCTTTCACCAGCTGGAACAGAGAAGCAGCTTTGCTCCTGTCAGCACTTCCCACCTCGCTCCACGACGACTTCTCTTCAAGTGCCTTCTAATAAGTACTGTCTTGCTCTGCTGCTTCCTCTCGCCGCCTGCCGCATAAATCATCCTCATAATTATAAGTTTTTGGGGAGCACCTTGGGTTAACAGGCTGCGGTATAAATATCCATCCCTCTTGTTCCCGTAGTGCCTCTCACCTCGGCCTCAGTGGGATTATTTTCGGCTGCTTCCGGCACCTCTTGCTGAGGCTGAAGAGCTTGTTAGTGGCGCGGCGAGCTTTGGCGAAGAGCTGGTCGCTGCTGGCCTCCAGCTGCCTGTAGCGCTGGAGCAGGCCGCCGTCCGACCGCCACCACTGCTCCACGACAGATGTGTTTACAGCGTAATGGGTTGGCAGCTTCCCAACAAAGCTTTGGAACTCCTCTGGTGGGAAGGAAGAGCATGAATAAGTAAAGTCTGCCTGTGGCTATAAGCCGCCGGGTAACACTGCCCCCATCCCTACCCCAACCCCCTCCCCTCCCCTCCAAAATAAAATAAAAAACACAGTGTCTTCCTCATTGTTTGTCTCAGAAAATCAAACAGCTCAAGACGAGAAATAACAGCTTGCGATGTGCCAAGAAATATGTTTTGTTATTTTGATTTCCTTTGCAGGGATGTTTGCTGATCTCATCTTTATGTCAGAAAACAAGCTCCTTTCATATTTACTTTCTATAGAAAACAACAACACATGCATTAGACCCACCTGTTGTCAGCCCACAGCGCTGCACACGCCACCTTCAAAGCCACCCGTCTCTAATTAGACATGAGTGACACCGAAAGGGAAATTGCTTGTCTTTGCCGTTAACCATGTGCAAGTGAGACAGGTTTCCACGGCAACAGCAATCACTCGCGTCAAACTCAACAACAAAAAGTGACGCGTTTCAGAGAAGTTTCTCGACACTTCGGGAAACTTTAACAATCGTGTCACATCTCTGCAGCGCATATTATTTCCATATGGAGCCACACGTGTCGACAGTGCACTCTCTCACTCTCTCACTCTCTCACTCTCTTCATGTTCTTTTTTTTTTTTTTAATTTAGAGACTGGCTTTATTTAAAATACTCCGAAGAGACGCGCACTTGAAGCTCTCAGTGTTAACCGCACATAAGTCTGTGTCAAAGCTGCAATACCAGCTTCATTTAAACATCACTACATGCTGCAGTACTTTGGTGTGTAGCAGCATAATAACATAGTGTAACATTGACTTTGTGTTTCCCTAACAGCCAGTTTATCATCTTGATCTGTGCCATTATATTTGTGGCAAATATCTGTGCAAACTGTGAGTAAATGCCTGTGGGGGCTACCAATCTTCTCCACGATGGTAATGTGTTTTTAGGTTAATCATAGCGCAGTCTTCTCAAAAATAATGCAACAGTACATTATTACAGGCTTCCTCACAGGCCAGGTTTTATGTAATAGCTGGTTAATTTATTTGTGTTGAGTCTTTTTTTTTTTTTTTTATTTTTATGTAGAGCTGAAGGGCCATGACAGCAGTGTGTTCCTTTCAGCCAGACAGTCAGTGTAGGAGTTTTAAACTGATTCATTACACTCACCATGTCCACATCTCGGCATTTTGATTTTACATCCTTCTACTTTTCTTATTATGCCAGTACACAAGACACAGCCGTGACCAGAGACCTTTCTTTTTGAGTTGTGTGTCCGTGTCCTTCATGCAAATGCCATTTTGCAAACGCCTTGAAAGAATTTCCTGAAATTTGTATGCCAATTGTGAAAAAAAAAAATTCACAAATGTCTAATCGGATAAAATGATGACATTTTATATCCAAAAGGTCAAAGGTCAACTTCACTGTGAGATTGTAATGTTCTGGCAAAAAACACCTTTCTGGACGTTATTCTTATGTCTTAGGGCCAGAAGGGGAGATCGTGAGCATGTTTTACATTTGGTCAGACCCTGAGTTGGTAACACTAATTGTTGGTGTCCACCTTAAATCTGTGTTCATTGTATAGATCTTCTTCTGTGCCGTTAGGGTGAAGATGTGTGTGAAGCATCCACGTTATAAAATGTGTCGCTTTTTTTTTGCAGCAACATCCATATTTGAAGCATTGTCTACTAGTTAACCAGTTTCATTGGCCAAACGTGTGACCACATAATTCCTTCAAAGTTTTGACTAAACGTATTATGAGTCTGGATAGACGTGGATGTAAATTAGCTTTGACTGGTTGGAGGACGTATACAACCATGAGGCGGTAATTCTGGTTCAGTTTTTGTTTGTTATTTTGTATTTTTGTCAGGACAAAATGTTTGCAGAGGTAGCATTTTCCTGTTTTGAGAGGTTTAAATTTGTGTTACTTCAAATTACTGCCATAACTTTAAAGTCCTAGTTTGAGAGAACTGATACGATTCTTATCTGAATGATAAATCTGATCCTACAGCAAAAACTATCAGTTGGCTTAGTTGAGCAGAAACACTGGACACAAAGAGAATAGCTAGCCTAGCTGTGTCCAAAGGTGAGAAAATCTGTCAACCAGGACCTCTAAAGTTAAGTAATAAACTACAGATATCTAGGTTTTGGGTTACAGACTATTTTTTTCATTTTTTTTTGTTTGGCTTGAACAAACACAGTTGAGATTTCCTGTAAATCTTTTTCTTTGATTTTTCATAAAACCTTTGGTGATAACCGATGAACTTTTTAAAAACTAAGAGCAGCCTGAAGAATCATGAGAGCATCAGACCAACCATTTGATTTGACACAATGACTGATGGGTCTCTTGGTGTCTGGCAGTCGGCAGTGTTTGACTGCCAAGAATGGATTAGAGCAAAAACAAAATGTCTCCTTGGCTCTAAAATTCAGGTTTAAGTCTTATTTGCTTTTGAGGAAAAATTACCTCTCTCCTTAAGTCCAGATTTCTGAGGGAGAATTTAAAGGCCAATGTTCATCTGTGTTCTTTTTTTATTTTCTTGAAAGCACTATTCAAGATGACATTTTCAAGTCCTATTTTGGAGGGTCAGAGTGAATTAAATTCTGACTCACCAGATTCCTCAAACTCCTGGTTGTTTTGCCTCCAGACATCTCTGATGCGCAGCAGACTGTTTTCCAGAGTGTCCAGGTCTGAGTGAGGACAGTTACACTGGGGAAAGTCCACGCTGCACTCACACCAGCAGTCGCTGCTCTGGCAAACAAACTGGCCCTCAGATTTGCAGCCAAGGTAGTTGAGAGCTGCCTGAATGAAGCGAGTCTGTAAATAGCGTGGTAGGATGACCTGCAGCCCTGAGGAGTGCCAAAAACAGCATAAATATATATATAGAAAGAGAAAAAATGTATAATAACAAACATATGGCAGTAGAAAGCCTGTGATATTCTGTGTTCCCCATGAAAAGACCAAATCAAGTTTCATTTGTGTAGCAAAAGCCTGATACATCTTATTGCTGTGTCTTCCACTGTTGTCTAAAAGCCCTTAATATCACGTACATCATCCAGCTGTAATTATTCACAAGAGAACCAAATGTGTATTGATCTGCTGTTGAAAATAGTGCCACAGAATTTACTCCTGTTTGAGGCAGCTGTTTGCTGTTAGCAAATTACTGGCCTTTTAAAAAATAAATAAAACTATACATTTGGGACCTGTTTTCAAAGATTTATGTCTTTAGTATTAAAGGACTGTTAGGGCTGGGTATCGTTAAAATTTTGTCAATATCATTACCAATAACTTGACTATAATATCGATTCCTGAACAAAACCGATTTGATAAAATCCATTTTAAGAAGAATTTAATTACATCACACATTACAGTGCATTTTTATGCAGTTTAGGGAGGGGAGTATAATATAATTTATTTTCTGTAGCTAATAACAGATGCCTCCTAATTGCCCTGCATTCTGAATAGCAGATGTTCCCTAAACGCTTCACAAGCTATCAGTAGATGCTAGCAAGCCAGCTTTGCACAGACAGGAGTTTGGTTAGTTTATAGCTCATGCAACTCAGACAGTTGTGCAGCTAAAAATGACTTGAAAAGAGTGAAATAAGGCGTTCCTCTCATACACTGTATGTAAAAGTAAACAGTTTGAAAAGGGAGCCCAATGCAGAAGTACCTTAAACTGCAATACCACTTAGGGCTGCTAGGTGTTGGCTCCAAAAAGCTTTTGGCTCCATAAACTACAGCACAAACTTCAAAGCCAGCAAATGTTTTAATTCGCTCCATATGATCTGTGTTCTGGTCATCCTTCTGAAAAATACATGCATACCTAGACAGCGGTATATTTGGGGGCATGTCTGGTTTGATTGACAGTCGTGTGGTGCAGTGAGGCTTTTGCCATATGTCTGCAGGTATAATGTCCTCAGGTTTCCATGTCAGATCCACCTGTCACTCCTCTCCAGCGCCTCCAAATATGGTCAATTTTAGCTCCAAACAAAACATCTGGCAGAGTGCTGTCAGCAACGGCTGAAATGCCAAACCCAAAGCTTCAAAACGGAAGTTCACAAACCAATGGATGACGTCATAGTTGGTTGCCCATACTCTCTCACCTAAATTGAAATTGAGTGATATCGAGTTGCAGGGTATTTTTTGATAATAGATAGTACCAAAACAATTTCGGTTGTTACCATTGAAGTGTGGTCCCCAGCCTTAGCTGCTGTAGGGGCAGAGTGAGTTGGAATTGAGAGATGGACATACTGTTGGATTTGGTCTTTTCATGTGATTTTTTATTTTTTTTAACAATAAGAAAAGATAGTATAGCATAAAATGTATCCTTTGGAGTAATAGCTTTGGAATATAGACAAAGTTTCTTTAATTTCTTGTGGTAACTGGTATTTACTTTCATCTAACACTGCAAGAAAACAAATAAGTCAATTTTCCAAAATGACAAACTTTTTCTAGGGACAAAAGGAGACCACAAGAACACAGTCACACGCAACTGTTTAGAGTTACCTTGTAGTTGAACCTTGTTTTCTGGACTGTGAACCAGGACAGAGCTGACTGTGTCCAGATTGTCATAGTTGCTGCACCCGAGTGGCCCAGTCCTGGTTTCAGTCACCTGCAACCATATCGAGAGAACAGAGTCCTATGAAAGCTTCAGTTCTGTCATTGTCATTTCATTTTCAAGTTTAGCGGACAGACGATTTATTCGTTACACAGCATGCCCGCCTGCCCCCGTTAATACATAGAAAACAGCAGACAATCTCAGCTTCGTCAGTCATTTTGCATTGACTCATTTTACTTGAGTATGTTTATAAAAAGTCAAAAAAGAAGAAGGAGAAGGGCAAAATAATGTAAAAAGCCTAATCAAAGGCGTCTTTTGCCTCAAAAGAACATGGAGTCACTGTGAAGTAACACCAAAAAGGTCATCAATTAGAAAGCTTTTCCTCCTCAGACAGAATAATTTGTTCTGAAGTGAGAGAAGGAATCAACTTCCCGCCGACTGAAAAACTTTAAACCCACTCCCTTCTCTTCTCCCATCATTTCTAACTGTAATTAATCCTGACGTCAAAAATGACAAATTCATAAACACATGACTTACTCTGCATTAGCATAGGCTTTTGCTCTGAGTCCTTCCTATTTCCCGCTGAATCCCGAATACCATAGGTGACTTTAATGTATGTCAGGTGCTGCTTTACATCCCTCATAAAATATCGTGTTCATCTCCCTTATCCCGCCTCACTTTCTCTCGCTCTGATTTTCAATCTGCCTGAACTCCACACTCGATGCAAAATGGCAAATGAATGGTAGTCGGCATGGCTGGAAATTAATGGAATGATATCTTTAATCCATCAAACTGATGCATAACCGGAGGAACACGGGCTCATTTTGGGGGGGGGGGCACTTGTCTTCATCAGTGGCTACTCACTTTAGCATCTACTTTTGCCCCTCGGGCTGATTAATGCGCACACTCTAATAGCCACTTCAGATGATAAAATGGATGATTGGTGTTTTATACTACAGGACGCACAACTGCTGCTCTGTTCCGCTTCTTCGCTCTCCTCTTCTTTTTTTTTAAGCTCTCTACCGAGGAGGCAACGTCGTAGAAACCTTGTGTCCTGCAGTTTTTCTGCTGCTTGAAAACAGTATGTTTAATTAGTGTGTTGTAGGTGGTGAGCTATAAAAATGCAGGCTTTATCCATCAGATTTTGATACAAGTCAAATGAAATGCTTTTCCCTACTTCTTTCTGCATCATAACAGCTTCCTGGGATAATAAACTATACACCAGAGGAAATCAGATTTGATAGTGTCGCTGTTCCCCTGCAGTCACAACAGGTGAATCTGCCGGTGTCAGGCCAAATCTGTAAACAAGCATTTGTTCTTAATCCCACCTGATTAAAGAAGTTATGGCAAGAAAGTCCCTGAGCTGGTATTAAAAGATTAATATGTGTAAGTTATCAAGAAATTAAGTTACCTAAGTGTCCTGAATTAAAACTTTGCTCTACAATGTCAGTAGTGGAAAGTAAAAGTTGCAATTGTTCACTTTACTTAAGTATTTCCATTTTATTCTAGTTCATACCTCTGCACTATATATATTTGAAATTTTACCCCACTACATTTGTTTTAAATCTGTTGCCAAATACAATAAATATGATCTGCTGAAGCTGCATTGCTAATGATATAATGCTGATAGGGGTGATTCTGCATAATAATTTTACGTCAGATACAAGAGTACCGTCACACCACATTGTTTTTATTGTCCTGTGGCTGAAGTCTGCATCTGTAACCAAAACATTCAACCACTAAAAGTCAGCAAAAAGAGAGTTTAGCTGGTGATAAATAGTTTTGTTGTTTTGAAGTATATTTTCTGGCTAACACTTTTATAACATTCACTGGTTAAAATGATGACAGTGTGTTTCTGGAAGCTTTCAACTTTTAAATGAAACAATTGATTGTCTTGATAAAAATTCATCAATGCTATATGGCTAGTGAGGAAGGTCACAGATCATTTCCTGCTCTGGAGGAAGACGTCTGCCTCAAACTTGCAAAAGGAAGTGATTAAAACACCATAATTAACAGCTAGAGTTGTCATACTTTTATATATAATCTTTAAAAGGTCTACTGCTGATATATTTTGAGAATCATTCTCCTGCGTACATACATAAGAAGTATAAATTAATTATGACTTTTTAGAAAATCCCAATATTTCACAAACTAACCAGTATAAAATCAGAATTGACATGATGTTTGTACATTGCGAGGTCTAAGGAGTAAAAGATTTGGTATTAAATAGGTCAAGTAAATATTCTGAAAACTTCTACTGATCTCAGTCTCACAGTAAAAAATAATACATGTACATAACATAGCAGCATATCTCTAAAGGTATATTTATATGTCAGCATATGATAAAAAAATAAAAAATAAAAAAAATAAAAAAAATCATTGGGTCAAATTAACAACACTGCAATAAAGGGTTAACTTAGTTTAAAGTAAATTGAAAAGAGTGGCTAACACTGGGATTTGGTGCCATATTGACCCACACTTGGTCAAATTAACCCAAGTGATTTGAGTATTTATTTATCGATCAAGTCTGAAGTCATTTTCCTTTCCTAAATATTCATTCATGAATGTTCAGTAAGATCAAGGGAACAGAAAATCAAGCCAGCCGATGCTTTATATCATGCTTTCCTCATGTGGAAATGCTTGAGGCTAACCAACCACTGAGTGGGACAGCAGCACAGCCACCTTCAGGCAGTGAGTATGTTGTGTTTCAGTATTTACCATCTTCTTATTTTCACATACCCGTATGGCGGTGGATGCAATCTGGAGATGGTGCAGCCTGCGCAGCGTGCTCTCTCTGTCTGTGAAGTAGGACGCAGCCAACTGGTGGAGGGCTTCCAGGGTCACCGTCCCCGTAGTATTTGAGTATCTGTGGCTGCTACGACTGCTCTCGGGCCCTGAGGGCGAAGACTCCTGGCTGAGCTTCCTTTTGTCCACAAATATCGTCAAAGACTCCTCCCCTGGTGACAGTCAGGGAGAGGCAACGAGACGTTCATTAGCTCTGACTGAACAGCACTAATCACCTTGCATTAGTATCTTTTGAGCTCGGGTAAAAGGGCGCAATAGTGATTTAGTGCTGTGAGGGGAACTGATGGTTTGGATGAATGGAGGAAAAGGCAAAGATAAGGTCTCTGCATTTACTGAACTCTTCATGAATAAAGAGAGCTTATTCAAGATAATTGTTTTAAGTTCCTGTAATTATTTCAATTATCTTAATGACAACGACCCAAAAATACATCAAAACAAAGCAGACCTCAGGTCAGCACAGCTTCTCTTAAAGACCAACAGATTCTATATTACACTGATATCACTGTCAGCCAGGAAAATCTACTAGTTTCATTAAGTCTTTTGTGATTGTTCAGATTTTGTTTGAAGTATGCATTGTAGCCGAATTGACTTTTGATATTCTGAACGGCAAAAAATAAAAAGATTTTTGCAATCCGGATCCTAACGTCTTTTGGAGGTGGTTTGAAATACGTTTCCAATCGGACTTCTACAGATGCGTCTTAGTTGGGACACTGCTGGCTCAGGTCAGATTTCTTGCATCACTCGCAACGCGACACACTGTGACAATGTTATTTTCATAGAGACAGATTGACAACAATCTATGCTACTGCTATCAGAGTGCCACCAGAAAGTGTTGATATTTGCGCTGGAGGACAACGATATAAAAAGACTCCACGGACAGAAGCAGAAATAAACCCTGCGTTCTGAATCGCATATCATTATTTTTGTAATATCTTTATGTACTGCAGCTACCCTTAAAAAGTATGTACTTTTGCATCTAGTATCTATATAATTAGGGCAGACTACTTCATCATAAAAAAGTGCACCTTGAACTTTGACCATCTACATTTGCAGTAAAAAGAAAAAGGATGTGATTTGGAACGAGTAAGCTCTGCATATTGCAAAATGTGACCGGATGTATTAGGACATCCTGGTACTTTTGGCTTACTATATTTAACATACTATGCATTGGAATATGCTAAATCTTTTTCTGGCGTACTAAATGATTTGGTAGTGTGAACACTTGAATGCAGGGAGAGTGAGAAGAATCTATGCTACCGGTAGCAGAGCACTATCAGATAGTGTTGATTTTCGCACTGTAGAGGACAACGATAACAACACAATTGTCACAGGTTTCCGTCTGAGGAGGGATGAGCGTATTTCGACGAGTGTGTTCTCAGCAGGTGCCTTAAATCCACCTGCACCTTTAATAGCATGTCAAGACCGGTCTGTTAATACACATCTTATTGACTGCTCCCTCACTCATAGAGCATCACTCCATATAGGGTGACATTTGGCACTGCAGCTGAACCTCTGTACTGTGCTGAGGAGAGGAATACAGCCTGTGTATAAATACACGAGTAAACATACCCACCTCCAGACACGCTCCATTCAAACAAGAACCGGTACCTGAAATCTTTTGTTATAATAAGCGAGGTGGTTATTCTTTCTTATTTCCCGGCAGGTGTGATTTTTTTTTTTTTTATATACCTCCGATGTGCCAAGGCCTCCTAGTATCACCTATTCACTCCATCAAATTCTGTTTCTGCTTTTTTCTGATCGCTAATAAATCACTGCATTACCCTGTGAAGTTGTGACATTATAAATACAAGTCCTGACATTTGTCATTGCTTTCACAACAACAACGATTGATGTGGTAACAAGAACACTTTTTTTTGCAAGTGACTACATATGATCAGAGTGTTTGCCTGATCTGATACGGTTGTGGTTGGGAAAGACCTTCTGTAAAACTCATAAGAAAACAATCATTCTGACCTGACATCCCTGTTGGCAGCATGACACTGCTTGTCAGTGCTTTCCAAAATGGTAATGTGATGGTTATAAAAATGAAACAAAAAAACAACATTGTCAAAGTTTTGTTGCTCTATCTATCCACTATGACCCCCTTCCTATGAAGTTTTGTGAGTGTATACCAAAGTCACACAACTTCTGCCTTTGTCTGAAAGAGGTCATAATTCCCATGGCTGCTGGAGGTCCTTGTCAGCTTAATAGATCATATCAGGGCATTTATGTAAATGTTGTCCTCAAACGGTAATACTGAGTCCTCTAAAATCACATTAAAACCATCTTTTTCACTCAGTTAGTTATACAACCTATAGCTACAATCATCTACACTGCTCAAAGACTGAATGTGCAGCTGATTTCTCTGTTATCATACTGTTGAATAAGCAGTTATCATCACACATCAGTCCCAAATATTTGGGCTGTAAAGTGCAATACCACTGATGGCCAATAGGGGTTGGTTCCAAAAAGACTGGCTCCATACATTCCTATTCAGCGTCTCTCATGAAATACATAGGCAGTCGATTTTTTTTTTTTCCACGAGTTATTATGGTGTCGTTCAAGAAAGTCACTCCTTCTTATTAATTTTCTGGGGGCCCATATGAAAATAATCCTATCATTAATTGAATATTAGGCCTCAAAAAGTGATATGCTTGTAGGCGTGTCTGTCCGATTGACAGGCCCGTGGTGCAGTCAGGTTTTCTGCTGTAGGTGCGCAGGGCATTGTGTCCTCAGAGATCAAGTCAGATCCACTGCTAGCTTCTCCCCAGCTTGTCCAAATATGGTCACTTGTCGCCCCAAAATGGAAAGATGGCGACAGCAAATTGGTGACATCATAGTTGGTGGCCTCTTAATTGTGGCACGGTTGCAGTTGGGTTATGTTTAAAAGATCCTGCTTTGGGTTAAGATGAGTACGTTACTTAATGTACGTTAATGTTATGTGTTACATAAGTTAAATACATTGTGCAAGCTAAATTATATACGTAACTTAAAGTAAGTTAACGTTGACTTATGTTTTCACACAGGACACACAGAGCAGCATCCTGAGTGAAAGTCCTGAGTCCATCCGACCACCAGTGACCTCGTCCCTAATAGGACTTCCTGAGTTCAACTTCAGGTAAGCTGTAAAAGTTTCA
This sequence comes from Brachyistius frenatus, assembly GCF_029030835.1. Classification (NCBI taxonomy): domain Eukaryota; kingdom Metazoa; phylum Chordata; class Actinopteri; family Embiotocidae; genus Brachyistius; species Brachyistius frenatus. The sequence goes on along the minus strand of NW_027210814.1, from coordinate 133,904 downwards.
CTGTTAGTGTTGCATTGTGGTCTCTGCTGAGTCCCCTGTCAATTGACAAGTTTTATCTTTGTGTTTACTGTGAAAGATTTCTGGGACACTGACACCCAAAGTGTATGTTTACTCCTGGTTGTTGGTCAGCTGTTGTATTTGTGGGAATAAGATGAAAGCTATCCAAACTTCAAAATAATCCTGAGTTGCAAAGCAGATCACCAATAATTGTTTTAAACCAAATTAGCATTTAGATAGTACCCTCAAATCTTTTCAAACCCACACTTTCAACTCTCCTAATAAGCTACACTTTGTGATAATGATTTCTTAAAGAAAAAAAAGATAAGCCAATTGCATATAAATAATAGCGTTGTATAGCAGTGATGAAATTCTGTTTGTGGAATCATGCTGTTTTGACAGCAAAACAACAATATTAAATCTGTCTTTTGCCGCCTCTCCTATTTGATTGTTGTACACTAAACTGGAGCAATTGGATGTTTTTTGTGAGCCAAAGAACACTGATCCAGAAAAATTATTATATGCTTTGTTACATAGAAGGCAACAGACGGTAAAATCGGTTCCCCATATGCTGAAGAAAAAAAAAAAAAGGACAAAATCACATTAGAAGCAGTGTGACTCAGGCTTGCTTTGAAGCTCAGCGTACTCTACTGTACCTCCCAGAGTGGCAGAGAGGAGTAGGTGGGTGCCATATTTCTTGATTAGGGTCTCTGTAATCGTCTGGAGTGTTGGCCTCCTCCCCAGCTGGCGGATGGTGTGCATGAAGTCGGGGTCGAGGGGCAGAGCCAAACCACCGCTGCCCCCAAAGCTGTCCCGCTTCTCCACCGCCAGGCTGTTGACCTTCCATCGACCAAACTCCCTGGGAAAGAAAAACACAGCACACACGCAAACACACACAGGCGCTCTTCAGTTGCGTATAAAGCCCCGGGCTGCTGTTTAACAAGCTGCAGTGGGAGCAAAGGAATAGGTGCATGTATGTCACATATATTGGTTGACATAGATGAAGCTGTAATCTCTGATGTACAACAAAACTATCCTAACTATCTTGTTGTATTTTTGTAATTAAGCGACTATAAATCAGGTTGTGGTCCGTTATTTATTTTTTATTAGTTTTCATTTACAAATCCTCTGGGAATTACATTTTTATATTTCACAGGGCAGTGGTTTCCTTTTTGCGTGAGATACTCTCATTTGATTCAGCCGTGTTAATAATATAAAAGTGGATACTTCCAACAATATTTTTCATGCAGGATTTTTAGGCTTGATCTTTTTTTTCCTTTTTCATCAGTCAAATTTGCCTTTGTACTAAAAAACACTTGGATGAGCAGAAATTAGATTAAATGTTTAGCCATTCAGCATTTAAACCACTTCATTTCAACTCACTCTGCTGTTGTCGGGCACTCTAAATCGCAGGCAGGGATTTTAGTTTTGTTTCATAGCAACCTGAAACCTGAGGCTGTCACTAGCACCTGGTTGGGTCACAAAGTGTGGTATTGATCTCATCGAACTACCAGCACACCTCTTAAAGACCATTAAATAAAACTAAAAGAAAGCACCATAGAAAAGGTTTTTGCACTTGTGAGAGGAGGAGTAACTTCACATTACAAACTCAGTATTTCTAGAATCTGCTGCAGCTCCTTCAGGTGTTCAAGCTGGTTGAAAGCATCAGCAACGATACCGAATTGTGATCCTATTTGGGTCTCTATTTTCCTCCTGAAACAAGTCTTTTGATTTATTTCACCAAATTGTTGTTTATTTATTTATATTCTTTTTAAAGTCCCCCCCTCTCCCATCACTGTTTACTGTTGTGCAGCTTTAAATAGCTCCTTCATGGATAAAACAAAGCTCATTGGGAGGCACAGCGGTAACTCCCACAGCATCAGAAAAAGAGGCAAAAAACTAAATAAAGTCCCACATCATCAGCTGCTATCATCTTTTTTATCTCATGCCCTTTGGACACGAGTCTCGCTGAACCTCTAAGTACTCACAAACTCTGCTTATCCCTCCCTTTGTAGCACTTGTTAATGCCTACCTCTCCCGCAGTGACGCTCTGCATACCTCCCCCCCCCACACACTTCTGGGAGGCCATCAAATCATTGCCATGAGAAAACTGATTGGCACAGAAATAATTGGGGAAGCGGGACAGTGCGGAGCATGTCATTACGGCCAATCATCGTAACGAGGGGACAGGCCGAGTGTCCATCTCTGGATGACAGATGGGTGCCGTAGATCCAGCCCAGGGTTTGACCTGCAGCGTTTTCCATCAGCATGCACATGTGGCAAATGGATGTGTCAGCTGTGGGTTCGCACATTTTAACATGGAGGTTTACTGTATGTACAGAAAGCAATCAAATGTGATGAAAACATTGTCTTAAATGGAGGAGGAGGAGAGGGGGGCTAAAAAGGGAGCTGTTTTTGGGAGCAAATCGACAGCTTAATCACATGCTGCCACATGACTGTCAGCCACGTATGCTCACTGTGGCGTTAGCGCTATTACACAGGTCAGAATAACACTTTAAGGCCAGGGGCTATTCAAGAGGACTTGAATATTGAGAAGCTACAACTCTGCACTGTATAAAATGTAGTTAAGACATATTTCCGAGAATAATTGCCTCCAGCGTTTCCCACATCTTTCCCTGATATTATCTTGAATAATAAGTGACATCGGGCAGGGGAGCAAAAAAAACTTTTCCAGATAGACTTTTCCTGCCAGTTATCATCTTGTTACAGCAGGTATTTACCTCAGTGGGGTCTCATTTGGGAGTCATCCTTTAAAATCCTTAATCCCTAATCCTCCAACCAGCCTTTGGGTTCAAAAAAAATGTGAGCAAGGCAGTTTACAGGATACAGGAGTGACTGCTGCGGGGGTAAAAGACCCTCGAGAGGTGAGATGTCAGCCAGCCAATACGGACGCATGGCCACCTCCTGCAGTCCGAACTGCCAGCTTCTTTGACGCTTTCAATGATTTTCACTAATTATGGCAAACAAAAAAGCCTCAAGTCTGGGGACTCCTGGGACATTGATGCTGCAGGTCCATTGAAAGAAAGTCAGTGTGTCACTTAGAGATAAACACCACAGCCTAGAAGGTTCCCGAGAGAACATAATGGAGCAATTGATTTCAATGCACACTCTTTTCACTTTGTTAAACCTTTGGCAGTGGGACCCACAGAAAATAAACTTTTTCCTCCAAGCTACAAAAGAAAGCATCGACACATCAGCTTTCAGATATAATCACAATCAAGAGTGGAATATTAAGACAAAGGCTACAGCAGCTGCAAAGAGCAGTTTCGGGATGCTGCAGGAAGTAACTGTGAAAGGATGTAACTGTCCGCACACTCTCAGGGGATTAACTCCTACTGCAATGCTTGCTGGTATTCAGATTACTTCTCAGTTTTCAGTCTGCATAAAGACAAGAAGCAAAGGGCACATTTTGCATCAAGTGCTTCAGATCTGCTCATTGGCTTGCAACTAATTTGGTGCAGGTGTGATACCTGTGAGAGCAATCCTGAGAGTGGGCAGGTTTTTCATTTCAAAACACTACAGCAGCTGCTCTCACTGATAAGTTGCTCTTTAGCTGAAAGTGCTCATCAGTAAAATGATCCTGCATCACCTTTGAATGAAATGAAAAACAGCACTCACAGCCCAAACCTGAAACTGAGTCATACACGCACAGAGAAGCACACACACAGTGCATATCTCACCTATAGATCTTGTATCTGGTGCTGAAGCCCTGCTGGTACCTCTCTGCAGCCTCCGTAAACTCCAGGGACTGGTGGAAGGGCCCTTTATCCGAGAGCAGCCAGCCCAGGGACCCGGGGGCGCCGTCGCCTTGTCCCGCGGCTGCGGCTCCGGCGGCGGCCCTGGAAGTCCAGCAGCAGCAGCAGCAGAGCCAGAGGCTCAGAGCCGCCCCCTCCCATAACAGAGACAGCCGCTTATGACTGATTCCCTGACAGCTCATGCTTCACCCAGCGATACCTCATTCTCTCCGGACTGGGAGAAGGACAAATATAAGGAATGAAAAAGTAGCGCGTCGCGCCAATTTGGAGGTTTGGCCAAAATTCACGTCAAACCTCAGCAGTAGCCTATTTGAGAATGAATGTGCCAATCGCCACGGTCAAGTGTGATCAAGTGTTACACTGAGAGGACACTTACCTGATTTTGCAAAAAGAATCAAATGATGCGCTCTTGAATGGATGAACTCTTCCGATCGTGCGAGGGCTGCGAATAAAACCTCTCCAAATTCAGCGATCCGACAAAATGAATTAATTCGTAATGGGTCCTTTCTCTGGGACCGCTACTCCAACTTGATTTCTCCTCTCGCCCAACTTTATTTTGGGAGACGATCCTCCAGCATTCGCGCATCCGTCCGCGCCTCGGTCAGAAGTTGCGGCGGTGACGGCACCGACACAGAGGAGTTCATCCTGAGAACGTACGTGCGCTCGGACATATTTCCAGAGGGTGAATGTATAAGGTGCATCTCTCCATCCCGCGTGGAATCCCTTCACTGTTTGATCCTTAAAGTGGCCGCCTTAACAAAAATGATAGGAAAGATAAATGATGCGCGCGGGCTCTTATTTCGTCCCCTTGGCTGCGTGAGCTGGTGGATGAATGAGCGCCTGCTTCAACAAAGAGTGGTTTTCTTCCCCGGGTTTTTTTTTCTTCCAAGTGAGATAGCAAGAGGGCGAGCAAGTGCATCATGATGAGGGTAATATATATATAGTGAGTGTAATCACTGAGTGTACTCAAGTTTTGAGGACGTCGGGGTGATGATGATGATGATGATGATGATGATGATGATGGTGCATCGGCAATGCTTTTATCAGTCACTATTACCTTAAGATAATTCCTCCTCATTATTTGCCATCACAGCGTGTTCCTCCCAGTGTGACTGTTGCACATTAAATCTGCTAAACGAAGTGGGCTAATCATCTCCCCAGTGTTTTTTTGTTTGGTTTTGCCTTTTATGGTCTTGTGCTCGTACCTGCAGCTTGCATGACTAAACGGCCCGCACCAGCCTCCCTCCTGATGGATTTACCAGGAAGAATCATTACAGGCCATTATCAGTGAACGGGTTTCTTGGGTTATGTCAGTCAGGACAGGAGTGCAGTCAGTCTGACGCACAAGCGTCATAATTTGCACAAATATAAAGTTTCTCCATCTAAAAAGATGCTCAAACTCCAAATAATGCAAGAAAAACCTCTAACCTGAAACTTTGAACTACTATACTTTGAACACTCGAAACCATTCTGGAGTGAATTATCATTAAAAAACGACATTTCTTTTCAGACGATGACGTGAGACAGGTGGCTGGACAGATGCCCCCCCCCCCCCCTCCCCACCGACCCGTCCTTGCGGCGACATCACTACTAGGTGTGCTGTCGACCAATCTTTCACGCGCGTGAAAGCTGGATAGGTGGGAAAGGAAAGGTGCCGTAAAACCTTCGAACTACGGTGGAGGAGACATAGTTCTGTGTGTTAGGGGACATTAGGAGAATCTCTACTAGACCCGCGTGTCTGCTCTTCAGGGGCGACAATGATGAAAAGTCGCAGACCCAGAAGTCTTGACAGTATTTTACTTCATGTTTGCCAGGAAAGACCTCTGTCTCATCTTGTCGTTATGTTTGTCATTCACGCTGAAACCCTGATTGACAAAGCGCTCCCCGTGTTAAATGGGCTGCGAGGAGAGTGTCGGTTATCCATGATGGAGTTGAATCGATATTCCGCTTCCATCGATTCCCTTTTGCTTTATTGTAATTTGGCAAGCACCCCTCAGGATGTCACAGCATGTGTTTTTTGTTGTTGTTGTTTGTTTTGTTTTGTTTCCTTTCTCTTAAAGCTCAAATTAAGAAAACTTGTCGATTCAGTAATGAGAGGTCACATCTTCAAGACCTAAATACTAGACTAGTCGCCATCAGTGCTGCTGACAGACGTCTGGACCGTCTCACTCAACTGCACCTCTTTGAAATTGAAAGCAGGAGGTCGTTTTTTTTTTTTTTTTTTTTTAGTTTTCCTTCTTGTTATCAGCCGAGAGGAGGATTCGTCTCCCCAGGTAGCTGATCTTGGCATTCGGGACAACTGTAATGATAACGAAGCCTGCGTTCGCTGGTGCAACAAAAGAAATGCATTAAACATTTCATCTTGTAATTTGTGTGGAGAAAGGATAGGAGGAATGAAGGAGGCTAAATGAGCTTTTCCCTCCGGGCTACAGACTGTTATAGTCTCTTGAAATCTGGGTCTTTGTTGTCTGTGTGTGCTGTAATTGAAAAGTTCCACCCCCCCCCCCCTCTCTCCCTGTTTCTCTCTTCCTTCCGCACTCTTTTTGCTTTTCCTCTCTCTATCCTAGTTTCTCAGTCCGACATACCAAACTTCCCTTCCACCCCCACCCCTTCTCTTTTTCTCTTTCAGCCTCTTTGCTTTCTCTTCTCTGTCTGGATTCTCTGTCATCTCTCGTTTGACTCACCCCCCCCCCCCCTCCCCTCCCCTCTCCCTCTCCCCTCCGTCTCGCCTCCTCGGCCGCCCGCTGAGCTTTAGGACGATTGTAGCCTTATTTTGATCATTTCGCACCCGAACCATCCGCTGAATCAACCTCTTCCAGCGGCGGATAAAAGGGCGGAGAAAGTCAGAATTGTCCAGGAAGATGACGTGAAAGGGCTTGACGTGACAGCGGTGGTAACGTGCCTGAAAACAAATGCCCCCTGGCCTGCTGGCGTGTGACGTGCCAAAGTAATCGCAACTCAAGAGTGACATTGCGATTTCCTTCCCGCATTAGGAAGTGAGGGGGGAAAAAAAAAAAAAAGAAGAAAAAAAGATTCAGCTCCACCTTACATGACATGAAGGCTGCGGCGTAAAGCGGCGCTGCGTGTCTGTGTGCATGTGAAGCTCTGCATCGTCTCCGTTGAAATGACTAATTTTGACTCAACAGTCCTGGCGTACCCCCAAAGAGTTGTGCGCACTTTCTCTCTGCGTTTCAACAGATAACGCGCCCGTAGCCTCCCGCCTGACTACAAAAGTGTTTAACTGAGTAATTACTTCGTCTGCCCCTTTTTTTTATTGTGAAAGAATTAATTGTAGTCGATAAAGCGCGGGGTAAAGCAGATCATGGTCTCGCGCTGCGTGTTGTGCGCTCATTGTTCTTTGAAAGTCTCTCCAAAAAAAAAATATATAATGGCGAGGTGACTTGGCAGGTGGCGAATTTGAAAGCGCGAACGAAATGGAAGGGAGGACGATGAGGTCTCGGCTTTGCTAATTCCATTTAACTCGGGAGCGAAGACGCCGATTGGAGAAAAACGTCTCTTGTGTGAGTAATTGGACAGGCATTGCAGGATAAAAAAAAAAAAAAAAAGATGTCTGGGAACCAAACAGCAAATTCCCCCACACGCTTCTACGGGAGTGTGAGGGGGCTGAGGCACATTAGCAATCGTCTCAGTACATTAAACACGATCTCAACGCTGAGATTTATTAAAATAAAGGAATTCAGGTTTGATTAGCTTTCCTGTGCAGCCTTTTTACTTTTAGCAGAATAGTCTTCCGGTTGTGTGTTTTTCTTTTACTGTAAATTAAGGCCTTCCACAACCAAATGATGCGATGGATGAGAAAGAGACGCAGGTGCCATCGTCCCTACATGTCCGGTGTCCACCTGCTCCAGCGCTCTGCGGCTCTCTTGGTTATTCAGGTCAGGAAACACACATGTTCGAGGCTTTGTCAAAGCTTTGGCTTCTTTGGCCCGGCTGCTATTTTTGCTCCTTCCCCATCCATGCCCTTTCATTCTTGAGTCACACTGGAGCATTGGAGGGTTGACCTAGAATACTGAAAGGCTGTCACACAACAGGACACGAACATTTGCGCTCAGAAAAGGTAACTAAACAGTAACACCGCTCAGGGAACAAAAGTGCTGCTCTGTCCATTAAATAACCTCATTATGGTCGCACTAATGAATGCACTTGAAGGTGATTGGTGCCTTTGAACATGGCACATATATGCAAAAATGCACTTCATAGCCTTGCTGGATAATTAGTGAGTGCTAGAGTTATATCTATTGCTTATGAGGGCTATAATAAAGTGGTGGCACTTTTCACGCACCCTTAAGATTATTTTTCGACAGATGTTTTTCTGATGAAAAACAAATCCACGAAGGTGTATATGAAATTCAATTTACTTTAGAAGCAACACGTTTTACATAATCATGCTAATGATGAATATCCTTATTTTTGGATCACTTTTGGCATGTTTGTATTTTTTGTATGAAAGGTTAATTTTTCATGGGGGTAATTATATTAACGGGTGTGGAATCTAGCTTTCTTGCTGATTCAAAGAGAGCATATGAAGCTACTGCCAACTGCTGGTTGGTTTAGCTTAGCTTAGTATAAAGAGCGCTGTCAAAAAGGTAACAAAATACATCTACAGTCTACCTCTAAAGCTCAATAATGAACTGTCTGTCAGAATTAGGTGTCCCTATATGCTCATTGTGAAAGTTGCATAGGTTCCTGCAAATGACCAGATGCCCTTTATGTCAATGGTAAATGGTCTGCTCTTATATAGGTCCCTTTCAACATAGCGTTCTCAAAGGGCTTTACAATTATCCTTCAAGTCACCCATTCAAACACCTCTGGTGACAGAGCTGCCATGCAAGGTGCTCGCTGCTCATCAGGAGCCACTTGGGGTTCAAATTCTTGCCCAAGGAGCATGTGAACAGAGGGACCTGGGAATTGAACTGCCAGTCTTACCATCTGACCCGTAGCAGCTCCCAAAGATCAATTAAACTTGTGTTCTTTCCAAATTTGATTATTGTCATAAAGTGAAGTTGACATGGTGACTTGCAGTGCATCTCTTTGTTGTCTGTCTGTCTCTAAACTGCGTGAGCAGTGCTTATTTTGGTCTGTTTCTTGCTGGTTTCCCAGCCACTTCCACGGTTGTGTTCTGTGACTTTGTTTCTGACTAAAGTGTGAAATACAACTATTTATTGGATTTGATGGACACCAGCAGGCCACGGTTTATGTAATTGAAGCTCACCCCAGAAAAGAGAACCATGTCGTACATGAACCTGTGTTCAAATGTTTGTGCACAAAACAAAACAAAACTTGCACTTTCCAGCAGCAATCTCTGTAGGGAGCAGTCCAAAGCGTATAGTGTGATAGCATTCATGATATTAAAACAATGATTATCTAGTTTTTCACTCAAGCTACAACTCGGGACTAATTCAAGATGGAAAGCAACAAATTGACAATGGCCATTGATTAAATATAGAATTTGAATTGTTGACTTGTTGGGCTTACTGGAACATTTGTTTTGTTAGTGGGAGCACTGAGGTGTCAGGTATGAAAGTATGGCTCACTGGTCAGGAAGAAGGGCCCTTTAGCAGAATTTTGCTGAGGGCCTCAAGGAGGACAGGACCGGCTTTGCATGCTGAATCACTTTTTCTTCATCCATACAAAACCTGAAATATAAAAAGACAGTTTGTGGTTTTCCCAGGGGTGATGTGCTGAACTATTTCTTGGCAATGCGCAGTCACTTCCTTAAGTTTTGCCTTAATTTTAACACTGTGACATGTCGCCTACAGTAAAGCCCCATAAAAGCACAAAGATGATTCATCTTTGTTTTCTTTTCGTTGTCGAGAAGTCCTCCAACAACAAACACCTGGTTCTGCCTCGTTACCACGCTGCAGTGGTCCCTGGGAAGCGCAGTCCCTGTGCCATTGATCAAGAGTAGAAGAAAAGTAGAAGTTTAAGATAGACGTTTTTACACTTCAGTTTTTGCTCAGAGTAAACAAACTCGATTTTGCAGACAGTCATTGTCAAGCTGTTTCTCCTGTTTCCAGTTTTTATGCTAAGCTAAGATAACGAGCTGCTGCTCTAGTTTTGTTCTACTGATCTGTATCTCTGCAAAACATCAGATAGGTGTATTTCTAAAAATATTTCTTTAAAGTCTTTTTGAACATTTCATTTTTTGGCTTCTGGTTTACTTTTCTTTTTTTTTTTTTTTAAAGTAATTTACATTATTTGTGCAGCGATACCATTTTGAGTTTTAATTTATTGGAAAACATGCTTTTCAAATCCACTTTGGGTAATTAAGCTCTTGAAAGAGTTACGGAAAGATAGAATTCAATGCTATCAAAGCATGGGGAAGTTTGATGGGAAAAAAAAATAAAAAATCTGAACTGTGTCAGCTGACATTATGCAAATGAAGGTCTCAGATGTTCACTAAAGAGGATGTTTTAGCAACTTTTAGCCACTTTTGTGTTCGCCAAAGTTTTCTGTTCCTTGTAATCAGAAGTTGGTTGGTAATTTTACTGCACTTGAAGAATAATTAAGTTCTAGTAAAGCCATTTAATTCCTCTTTTTTTGTTTCTGTTACATAACTGAAACTTGTTTTTACATCAAATGAATGTAAAGTAATTTATGAGTTTGCTACATCTTCCACAAAGTCTCTGCATGTTGCCTTGCACTAGTTAATAGGAATGGCATTTATGGTGAAAGAGTTTTGAAATATTTCACATTTTGCCGTAATTATACACAAAACAGACAGAATCTTGTGTGCCACCTATTGGCTTATTTTATTTTGTGTCTGTAGTGTCTTGAAACAGCACAAGAAAGAATAAATTAAAAAGCTCTTGCCTCACTAGAAAATCAAGCAGTCAACTTAAATGTAAACTTGATTGCTGTATTGTTTCCTTTACAATAGAAATTCAGTAGTCGTCTTGAGTGAAAAAGCAAGAAGTAGCCGTTCATCTGTTTCTCCTCGGGCTGAGATCATTCCTTTTTGACACCAGAGCACTGAAGGGAGGCAGCAATTGATGATGTTAATCAGTTAACACAAATTCTGTTCCTTTCACTCCCAGCTTCTTGAGCTCTTGGCTCGGTCGAGATAAAAGAGTCAAAAAGTGCAAAGTAATAATAATTGTCCGTCGCTGCAGTCAGGTGCGAAGATCTGTCCTTCACTGCAGACACACTTGCTTTAAAACACTCACTTTAAAGGACTGCTTTTGCTACTTTTAGCTGATAAATGTGCGATTTTGAGCTCAATAGTTGTAGCATCTTTTAATCTGTGTTTTTCTTGCATTTTTAGTCAGCCATTGTCAACATAAATTTTCATACAACCTCAAACCAAATTGTATGCATCCTTTGAGATTAAATCAACTCTTTTTTAAATTTTAGTGAAGATATTATAATGTTCATTGATGGTTAACTTTATGATATGTCACTTTATTTATATTTTGTATTTTTTCATTGTTTTTTTGTGTGTGTTTATTCTTGTGATTTGATTGATGTAAACCATTTCAGGATACAGCAGGTACAAGCAATACTTCTGTCAGACCGCTTGGAAACCAACTCAATGCCAGTAGCACATTGTTACCTTTCAACAGAGATCAAACTCATGCATGTACGACAAATGGTTCTAGGACTGCTTTCAATTGACTGACGGCATGCCCTGGTTAGACGTTTTAAGGAAATTTTTACAGAAGGTTAAGTCTGCAGTGCTGAACCTTTGTGCCCCCTATTTCTAGTGACAGACAGTTACAAATTACAAAAACCCTGTCGATGTGTCACTGTTGCAGGTTTAAAATGGTGGATAAATTGTTTTGAATGTCACATCTTGTGCAAAATGATTTGTTTCGCCATTTGAATTTGATCCATTCTGTCCAATAACATTTCTAAAGGAGCCCCATTTTACAATGTTTTTATATTCATTCAAGTACGTAAATGGCTAAACAAGAAGTCAGCCGACTCTGCTGCCCTGTAAGCATTCATCTGTTCTGTGTGGGAATGTCTCACCAGACACCAGATTTATAACTCTATACTGTGAAATACTGAGAGACTTATCTGGTGGTGATAAACTTAATCAGCATCGTGTGAACTCGTTTAGCAATGTCTTGAATGTAATGGACGATCATTTACATGTAAAAGTCCCACACTATAGCTTCAAGTGAAATATACAGTGGAAAGATGTGTTTTTTTTCCCTATAGTCTAACAATACACTGAAAGAGAATATCTCTATTTAACAGATTTCTTTTGGCTCTTGGAAGCCAGCAGGAACAAGCTGTGAACACTAGCGCATTATCACCCTTTTATGTTGAGATGGCAAACTTGAAAAAGCTGAATATTTATGCATATAGCAGTTGGAAAACAACATTAACATTAATTTGTCATGATTCTGGGCACTAATCCTGTCATACTGTTTTGCCAAAGCTCCCCTATATTTACTAGCTACAGACTCACTGTTTGTCTGGGCAGGTATAGTGGGTTTTGTTGTTGTTGTTGTTGTTGTTGTTGTTGTTGTTGTTGTTGTTGTTAAGAGCAGTGAAAGAATTTAAATCTAAAGCCTCTCATATCTCACGGTAACCCGGCTAAGGTTTAACTCATATTGAAGTTGAAATTTATCCCACAGACTGCCGTGTTATTGGGGCCCGAGCACCAAATGATGCAAAAGCCCTATTGTTATTTATATTATCATTAGTCAATTATTATTAGTCTTTTCTGCCTATTTTTAATATCATAGCGGGAGAAAGTTCAGCTAACAATTCAAATTTTGAGTGATTAAAGTCTAGGGCTTATAGATTTGAGTTGGTTTTTTTTAAAGAATTATCTCATTCATATAGATCATTTCTTAAATTATAATTAGGATGTTTTCATTTTACTGTTTTTGTTTTCTACTTGAAGATCCACCTGAGCCTTAACTGAGATCAATAATCTGTGACCGTGAACATCATGTGTGCTTTTTATTTTGCAATAAAGCAGTAGGCACTATATAAGCACTCAGCGCTGACTTAACCTGGACAAAACAAAAGCACACACTATATGACGCTCACTGTGATGGATTATCGATCTGAAGCAAGTTACAAGTCTCTGTGAGTTGATTTTTATACCCAGGTGAAAAGAATAGAATCGAGTGGCTGTCTTGAGGGAGATAAAAGCACAAATACATCGAGTTCAACTGCTTGAAAATTGGCTGGCTTTGTAAATAAGATTAAAAAACACTTTAATAGTCCTTTAATATATTTTCTAAAACATGTGTTATGTGTAACTGTTTAGCCAGCTCCTTGTCACAGTTCATAAAAATGTGCTGATCTTTTTTTTGCTTTGAATCGTTTTTGAATCATTACTTTTCGCAGCTACAACTGTGAAACACTAATGAACTTGCACTTCCCATGCTGGGCTGCATTATTGATCGACACAGTGGGCTCTCAGAAGCAGGGCTGAGACAGACGACCGCCCCGAGACACAGAAAGAGGCTCAGAGGAATTATTGGATGGACAATTCAAGTCACCTTCGTCATGTGGAAGAACAGAGTCCTCATGTGATTATTATTACATGGGATGAATGGTACTAGTGCTCAGTCCGACGGCCCCTCGATGCTCCTCATGTATCATAATGGCTCATAATTTATTTTTGTGGACGGGCATCACTTTGCAGAGCTTTAGTGAATCTGTAATGATTCCTCGGTCAGTGGCGCATTAACACGTGAAAAGAAAACATCATGAGGATTTTGCCTGAGTGGTGCTATTTGAATACATCACATCGTGTCTAATCCAAACAATTGCTTATATATCCATCCCTCGCTGTGGGCAAAGCTGTGTACACACTCAGAAACCTGTTGCACTGTCTCTAAATAAAACCTGTTTGCCGGCTCTCCGGAGCACCTCCAAACTTTTTCAAATTGTACAGGTGGCAGTTTTGTGAAACACAGCGTGACCTTCAGCTCCCATCAGACCAGGCCTCGTTATTAACTTGCTTCAGATGGGAAATTCAATTGCCAAACGTTCCTCTGCAGGAGACCCTCACATTACGCCAAAATAATTTATAATGTTTTGTAGCTACAAGGTCAGACTTATCTTGATTCCTTTGGTCAGAAAAGACAGATAAACCACTTTCTCCTCTCAGTGTCATTACTTGTCCTTGAATGATTTTGATAATGCTTTGATGCTCTTGTGATGAAGTTGTTAGCAGAGGGGAGTGAGTGTTGTGTCGGCATGATAGCAGCATGTCTCTATGGCAGTGTTGGTTACTTTGAATTAATTTTTATGTGAAGCACTGCATGTCATTTTCTTACTGTAACGCACTCTGAGCTGCATTTCCTGTATGAAAGGTGCTTCATAAACAGAATGCTCCAAAAAGCCTTCGGCTCCATGGACTGACTGAGATATTCCAGACTGAAATATCACAGAAACTCTTTGATTATAATAATACAAATAATAAACTCTCATTTGTATACAAGCGGCAACCAACAGTGACGTCCCGGCCGTTGTGAAACCTCAAGTTCGGATTTTTGCCGACGCCATCTAGCTAGTTACGAGCAGTTTGAAGCCGGTAGGGACCATATTTGGACGAGCTGGGAGGGAGGGAGGGAGCTGTGCATCTCACTCAATCTGATTGGAAAGCCGGCAATACTACATCCCACCCATTGATAGCCGTAACCTGACTCTTCCACATGGCTGTCAATCAAACAGACACGCCCCCAAAAACACAGCTTTTTTAAGCTTATTTTCTACCTAATGACTGGATTATTTTCACATGGACAGCCAGAAAACTAATAAAATGGAGTGACTTTATTCGCTAAAAAAACTGAAATAACTCATGGAAAAATGTTTTGAGACTAATTGAGTGGTACTCGATGGAGCCGGAGGCTTTTTGGAGAATTCTGTTTATGGAGCACCTTTCATACAAGAAATGCAAGAAGTGCTTTACAGCAAGAAAATTACATGCAGTGCTTCACATAAAAATGAATTCAAAGTAATATAAAAACATTTGGAAAATAACAAAAATTCAAATAGAAATAAAAATGCATAAAACAGAGAAAAGACAATTATTAAAATAAAGTAGTTAGAGTTACAGAACAAAGCAAAACGCATTTCAAAGGCACAGTTGTACAACTTTTGTCCTAAAATTTTGCACAGACGTTCATGCTGCCTGCAGGATGAAGCCCTCTGACTCCCCGCTGACTTTCTTTCTAGAGCCACCATGAGATTGACTTGTTTTGCTTTGAGTCACATATTCTGACAGCTTTTATGGATTGCAGTGAGATTCGGTGCAGACAACTGTGATCTCCATCGTATGATATTGATTTCATGTCTCCCCTGACTTTTCATCTCGTGTCACCAGCAGGTCAAGATTATCTTATCTGAATATTGAAAACATCCCACTACAAAGATTGACACAAACTTTCAAGATTTAAGATATTTATTGTCACTCTGTTATTCAAGTACAACCGTGTGAAATGATTTGGCTGTGATGCTCCACTGCCAAACGAAAAAGTAAATAGATATATATAAAGAACTTAAAAACAAAAAACATATGCATTCAAGGCCAGAGGGATGGGATTGAACTTGTGTGTGTGTGTACGAGAGAGAGTTGGTTCATGTCTGAGTGTGTGTGTGTGTGCGCGTGCGCGCGTGTGTGTGTGTGTGTGTGTGTTATTTATTTAGTAGTTTTATGGCCTGGGGGAGAAAAACTATTCCTCAGTGGGCTGCTGCTTGCCTTGAGACTCTGTACCTCCTCCCTGAGGGCAGCAGGGAGAGCAGGCTGCTGTGTGGGTGTGACGGATCGTGATGGCCCTCAGGGACGTCCCGGGGCACCGCTGGGTGCACCGCTCCTTCAGGCCGGCCAGCTCACACCCAGAGATGTGCTGCGTCTCGCACATTTTGTACACACATTCACTATCCCCCGAGGATAAATCCTAATGAATGCAGTGATCCATATTTGTTTTTTGGCGAAATGTCTCGACAACTATTCAGTGGATTGCCATGAAATATGATAAACACTTTCACATTCCCCTCATGATGATTTGTATAACTTTTCATGTAGTGCCAAATTTAAATTTGCTCAGTGCTTGACAAGAAAGTATCAAAACAACCAATCATGGTCCCTTTAACTTCACTTCTACTTTGTACGTTTGCTACTGATTAGCAAATCTCAGCGTGCTAATGTGCCACATGAAATAATGAGATCAATGCTAAAGTAGACCCAAAAAAGACTTGAAGTAACTTTTTATTTGTCTGATATAGAATACATTTTAGTGTCGTTATGTTTTACTACGTTTTATATTTATAATGTCACCTTAACATCAGTAGTACAGTAAGGGAGAGCATGTAGCCGTTCAGTTGTATTTTCAGATAGGAGGCTCCCCTCTCCCGGTCATTATGTACATGATGTGAGGGAAGGGTGTATTTTCGGGTGTCATCTTTCATCATAACTTTTCTGTTTGTGTGGTGGGAAGTAGCGTGCACAGAGTACTGCAGCACCCCCTGGTAGATGGTAAAGGATCTGCATGTCCGTAACAATAAATACAAATAAAAAAATGAGAAGGTTTTTTGTTGTTGTTGTTGTTGTTGTTGTTGCTTAACTCCACATTCTGATCATCTTTTGGTTTCAGAAAGTGGCTAATAGCAGATCTTAGAATCCAAAGGTTGTGTAAAGACAAATGAAATGAGTAGAATACAGACATAAGAAAGTAAAGTATGTATATGATGCAAGTGTTGTTGCTTTGCCTCTAACTCTAAAGTATTAACTCTCGATGCTCTTATCGTCAAGATATTTTGTAAATCTGGCTTTCAGAACAGCCAGTGCAGAGCTGGTGCTGTATCATGTTTGTGTTTACTTTGTGTTCGCTTGCTATCAGATCATCACCTGCTTTGTGATTGAATAACAGTGTCAATGGTTGCAGTTTTATCATCAGTGTTTATTGTGTAGATCTGGCTTTTCTATGAAGCAGGGCTGCTGGCAGTGTGTTTGTGTGAAGTCTATTCTTAGTGTGTGTTTTCTCACATGATTATTATTTTATACCTTTCATAGACAAAACAAATTTCTTCATCGCAGTATGCAACTTATTTAAGAGCCACAATCATATAAGAAAACATAACACAACCAATGTACTTTTTTCCCAGCATAGACAATTTATGCAGATTTTTTCCTGTATAGGTGTAAAGGGTGATATTGCCCCCCCCCCCCCCCCAGCCCCCCACTCCTCCAAAGCTATGTGAAAGTGTGCACTTGCTTGAAGGACAATGTTTGCATTTACAACATTTTGCTTTTTTTTTTTTCTCCTGCTAACCGTGAGGTCATCCTCTCGGTACCCTCAGAGTAAAACACCATTGGAGCTGCTCTTAATATGTGTTAGTAAGACTGTGTTTTGCATGTACGTTACTCTACGAAAAGAACCTGCGGTGGTAAAATATACAGAATATGTTGTCTGTATGACTGCTGAGTTGTACAGTACAGCATACTTGAGAAGATGCTGTGTATGTATTCCTGTCCTGGTTTATTGTTGGCCTGATGTTGCAGTGCTATTTGTTATGTTGTGTTGAAGGTATTTGATGGGAGAATCACACGCAGCAGCAATGCAAAGGTCAGCTTTCAGTGATCTAAACTAATATGTTGGAATGTTGATATTTACATTTCCATCCTAGCATTTAGCATTTAAAAAAAATATGTTTTGCTATCTACAATAGAGACGTTATAGATACAGAGAGAACGGTATACATTGAAATAGGCACGTGTTTTTTTTTTCTTTCTTTTTTTCTAATGGTTTTAGTCATTCCAGATACGATCCGCAAAAAATTAAACATGGAAAACATGAATATGTTACGGATTATCATATCATCATCGACATTAGCATTTAGCTCAAAGCATTGATGTGCCTGTGTACAACCTCGCAGAGACATTAACAAGCCGTGAACACTTTTAGTTTGGGTTTCATTCTGACAATGCACCTGTTTTTCCTCCACAATACACACCCCTTGTCTCAGAGCACAAGGCATGACACCTTTTCACCACGACGTCATGTAGCATTTTCTCTCTGGCAGTGACTTCTACCTCGGCGAAGCATGTTATTGATGTGAGGAATTGTTTGTTTTTTGTGCTCAAAGACAGACGTGACATGACATTCACTCTGACCCGCATGCTGTCGGGATAATCTGGCCTGTCAGCTTTCATAAAGAACCGAAGGACACTAAAAAGAGTCCTTTGACTAAAACTAAGCCTCTTACTTGAATTTCAAGTCCTCGCTCTTTTCATGTGCTCTTCTTCTCTGTATTCTCCGTCTCTGAGCCTATCTGTCTGTCTATTTATCTGTTAATCTGAGCCTCGGCGCCTCACCCTCAAGCCTCTTGAAAATTTGGTTGAGGAGGAAGCGAATGTGTGGAAAACACTCCTGCTTCATTTTCCAGAGGTTAGTTAAAAAGTCTGCAAAAATATGTGCAGTATTTTTTCTCTTGTCTGCAACACACCACTCATTATATGAAAAATCCCACCCTCTCTGTCACTGTTACCTGCGTAGGTGCTGGAGGTCCTCGTTAGTCTCATGATGCAACTGTGTGTTTATCATGACAACTCTTGCACCACACACTCTGTCATGTACCAACTTTTTAGAGCACTGGAGACAGCGGGTGTGAGATTATGCTGTCCAGTGGATGAAGTGTGTCCAATCCCCCGCCTGGAAAGGAGATCAGGAAAGAGAGAGTGTGTTTGTGGACCGGTCTTGTTTTGCTTGCGAGTGTCATTTTGAGCTTGGTTGGACTTTTTTGGGGGGAGTGGGGTCATTTCGGCTGGTCCTCACTTCACCCAGCTGAGTTGGTGGTTGAGGATTAGGATTTGGGATTAATTTTAAAATTAGGTTTTTTTTGCGCAGGGTGAGAGCAGGCAAGAATAAAGTCAAACAGATGTCACATTTAAAAACACCTGCTCATGGAGATAATTTATAAATCGGTAGATATTCCCAACTGCAGTGACTGGGATTTAGTTAAATTTGTACAATTTCATAGAAGGATAAATCTCATCAAATTATTGACTTTTTTTTGCAGCATTCGTGGTTTCAACTTTCAATATATAGTTAAACATACAGTACATACATACAGTCTGTTGTGGCCAGTGCACTGTACTTCGCTGTAGTCTGCTCGGGGAGCAGCATCGGAGCCGGTGACACCAACAGACTTAACAAACTGGTAAAGAAGGCCGGCTCCATAATTGGCTGCAAACTGGACAGTCTGGAAAAGGTGGTGGAGAGGAGGACGCTGAACAAACCCTTATCCATATTGGATAATCCTGACCACCCTCTCCACCACCTGCTGCAGGGACAGCGGAGCATTTTCTCCAATAGACTCATCCAGCTCCGCTGTCACGAGGACCGATACAGGCGATCGTTCCTGGCCACTGCAATAAGACTTAGTTCACCTCTGGCCAAATTTTCCCTACAAAATAGTTATTTGCACTAAACTGCCGACCATTGCACTGTTGTTGTTTTATTTTATTCTATTTTATTTGTATATACTGTTAATTTTTACATTTTTGTATTTTCTATTTTAACCTACATTTTTATTCTGTCATTTGTGTTGGTCCCAATACACTTTACAATGACAAAGAATACATAGTCCTGAGTGTACTGCAAGCGCATGCAATTCTAAGATAACAAATATAATAAGGCCTTTGCACCACTTCGACAACCAAATTAAAACATTAGTGTTAAAGAAATGTTTAAACAAAATGCTAGCTGAATAACAACTTTTATAGATATTCATTAACCATTAAAATAAAAATTCTTTATGAATCATTTTATTTATATATTTAGCAGTACAAAACCACAGAAGTAAGCAAAACAGACGTGACAGGTGAGGTGGAGAATTGACCTCAACTCCTCAACTCAGTCATGTTAACTTCAGCCAAGAGTTTAAGTTCCCTAAACTGGACGACTCAGGCTGCAAACAAATCAGATTAGTAGCACATAAAGATATTTTGTAGTAGACGAGAGTGTGTGAGTCATGATAGTCTGAGCAACAGAGCCTGGATCCGCATCAGCTTTACTGTACCCGCTCTGCACTGGCAGAACTTTAATCGCCAAGTTCACCGCAGGGCAGCGTTTAACACGCATCAGCGCATGAATTAACATCCAAATGCATAAATACAAAGCGTCTACATACTGATCTGAATTATGTTGCATGCTGATGAATGCGTTTAAAGCGGCTGGTGTTCCCGCACGAAGTTCTGGTTCTTAGTCACCTTTTATCAAAAAATGAAAAACATCTACTTCTGTATCAGTGTTGTTAATGACTGACCTGAGATCACTGATTCCTCAAGGGCACACACTAACTCATCTTTATACTTCTAAAGGAACAATGTTCAGTCTGAAATTAAAGCGTCTAGGCGTTAAGTCGGCCTCACAGAAGGCCTCACAGAAGGCCTCTTTGACTGCCAGCTGTCACTTATGGCTGCTGATGTTTACTTACTAGTGACCAGCCCACAGATCAGAGTCAGTCTGGAGGCAGTGTGAGACTGCCAATGTGGCATTCGCAGAAATTAAATGAGAAACCACGATCAACTATCATCAGGGATTAAGAATGTCATTTTAAACCATAGAATTACATATGAGGGCTCTTTCTGTTCTTGAGCTGAATACTGGAAGCTCAACTGAATTAAGGATTTGAGAGATTAAGTCCAGAATTTCACATGAAAAGATTTTTTTTTTAATCATAACAACAGCATAGGATGGCCTGTTTACAGTAACTCTCTGATCAAAAGGAGCCTAATTTCACAGCTTTAATCTTTAAGATGAACAAACTTCCCATTAAACTGTTGAATTTAAGTGTGGATATAAATAGAAGAGGATCAAAGTGTAATTTAGTATTGTTTTGGGGGGGTTCTTTGTTTTGAAGTGAGATACTTTCATGAGCTCTTTGGGTTTTTAATGTCACCTGCACAATTTTCACTCTGTTTCCCTCTCTGTGTGTGCGTGTTTTTTGTTTTTTTTGCCACTGTGTTTTAATTGGGTTTGTCTTGCGACTTTGCTTCTATGCAATAAAATTAACTCAACTTGTTAACCTTGACAAAGCACTCTTGAGCTGCACTGACATGACAGCGCACCCCGCGTATCCCACGCAGCCAGAAACCCGACAAAGTTCAGCAGCACTTACAGCTAAACCTCCACCTCACTCTCAACCCTTTTGTTTAAAGAATGTACTCTCGGAAACATATAAGCACATTTCAAGGACCTTTCATGGCATGGAGTGCATGGAGCCGCAGATATTCTTCAGAGCGGCGTATCTCGTTTCATAGCGGTGTGTGTGTGTGTGTGTGTTTTTGCCTCTTGGCTGTTTGAGACTGGAGGAGGATGAGGAGGGGCGGAGGGGCGGGGGGGCAGAGGTATAGAGCGCAGGTCAGGAGGTGCAGACACCGTCATCGATCCCTCTCAACTGCATCCCCGGAAGCTCTGGAGTGAGGACATCTGAGAGCAGCGCTGCATGTGTGTATGCGTGCGTCCACCATAACCCATGTGCGCCTGTGTGTGTGTGTGTGTGTGTGTGTGTGTGTGTGTGTGTGTGTGTGTGTGTGTGTGTGTGTGTGTGTGTGTGTGTGTGTGTGTGTGTGTGTGTGTGTGTGTGTGTGTGTGTGTGTGAGAGAGAGTGAGTATCACGAGAAGGAGGTGGATGCAGCCTCACTTTGCAGCGTCTCAAAATAGAGTGAAATTCCTGCTGGGCGTTAGAACAAATATTTGCACGGAGGAAAATGACACTCGGCAGCTCAGCACCGATTTTTGTGTGTAAGTCTAAGAACTGTGAGGCAGTGGTTGGATATTACAGCAAAACTGCTGCCTTGAAGGAAAACTAAACAGCCCACTTATCACAGGACTCTGCACGTTATCGCACCTAATGACAAGATTTTGTAGCTGCATATCGAAATTGAAAAATCTCCAGCTTGAGCTCATTAAGGTTACCATCCTGGTCTTTGTCACCATTTTTCTGTCTTGCCTCTGAGCACCATATCTCCTATAATAGAAACCCATTTACTGATCCCTCATTAGGACAAAGCCAAACAGCTCCGGCTAAAATAACAGCAGTGGAGCTCATCTACATTCCAAATGTGCAGTACAAATGGGAGTATGAAATGAACACCGGCACAAAACGCGAGTCCCCATGCTTCACTAAGCTAAATTAAAGAAATGTTTTGTGTATACACACACACACACACACACACACACGCACGCGCACGCGCACGCACACGCACACACACGCACACACACACACACAGACAAACACAAACATAAGCTCACATTGTATCTGCAGATTAAAAAGAGAAAGCATCCAAATATTTCTTATAGCCGTGGACGATCAATATCAGAAGTGGTGGAGTGTAAAAGTTTGTGAAAATACGAAAAAGAGCGCAACTCAAGGAGGATTAAAAAAAAAAGAAATAATAATAAACGCAGCTCTATTGACAGCTTCAGTTTTGGTATGGAAGGTATCTGAATCTCACATCACAGAGCCGATCAGAGCTGTTATCATTTGGGTTTCATATCTTGCAAGTTTTGATCTTTTTTTAAAATTATGTAGTCCATTGACCAAAAGACACTTTAGAGCAACACATCTGACTGCAGTGGTGGAAATATTTGAATACATTTGCTCAACAGCTGTACATAAGTGCTATTTTGAGGTTCTTGTGCTGAGTATTTCCAGTTACTTCATACTTCTACTTTACTGACAGTCAACAGATTTCCCATTAAGGGGGAAGTGCTGATTTGGCACCTGTGTCTACAGATCTTGAGGTTTTGTCACCTCTTGTCATGTTTCAGATGTACTGATTGGAAAATGTAAGCAGCTCCCCCACACAGTGATTTCCCCCAAGACCCTGACTTTGGTTTAATTTGAAAAACTGTTTTGGGGGCGTAAAGGGGTTGAAGCAGTTGGAAACAGCAAAAAATGAAAGAGAAAGGAAAAAATAGATAGTTGTGTTTAGAAGTTATTTTTTTGCTTTTTGTTTTTTTGCCTCAATAATCACCTCATGAGCCATTGAATTTATCTTGTGGTCCAGCCCGGTTTCATGTCAAAGTATGTAATATGCACCTGTCAGTCCACTAGAGGATACTGTGTCAGCATCACATTTTGCCTTGCCTTGACGTGAAAAGTATACGCATGTATGACCGACCCTTTCTTATTCCCAGGGGAACAAAGACTTATAATGTCCACATTGCAAGGAGGCCGTGTGGTTGGATGGAACAAACATTGGACTGGAAGACCGGTCATCGAGTCTGTGAAAAAGTAAAAGTGGATTAGGACTTCTCTCAAGTAACTTAAGTTACTTATAGCGTAACAACTTGAGCAACATACACTAAGTAACTTATGTGATGTAAATAATGTTACTTACATAAAATTACTTTTCTCAACCTGAACAATGATTTTTTTTTTTATTGTAATGGAATGGGATTCAGAAAAAGAACCTGTACTTCTTTTCGTTTTTGGCCCTTTCAAAGAAATATAATTTGCCGTTGTGCATTTTACCTAATTAAACTGCAACAGATGTCACTCATACATTAGTTCTGTGTTCTGAAAGCTGAATACAAAGGTGCACATGATTAATATCCAGCGTAAAAATTGTTCATGTCTTGGTTGCCTAAAGGCCACAAAAAGCTCTTTTCACATTGAACAACATCTTGTTTCTTTCTGGTGTCTTGAATGAATATTTATTTGCCAGGCAAATAGACATCAAGACTGTCCTTTTCAATTTATTATGAAACAATAGCCTGCAGGCATAGGAAATAAATAGCTGCAAATAATTCATTTAAACTAAAATAAAATCCCATCTCTGTTCTGGCTCACAGCTAGCAACAAAGGCAGAGATAACAACCTGATGGCAGTGATTATAAACCATGTGCAGCAAAGGAGGAGACAAAGGAGCTGCGCTATAGCACAGACCAGAAAAATAATGCAGAATCTTCTCCACAGATCAATGTTGAACGATTCTCTGTGTAGTTTGTACAGATTAAATTAAATTGGCCATTACAGTCCCTCATGTTGTTAAGCACTATATTTTTCATAATGCACTTTGAAGCCTCATCAAATGTTGGGGATACAAAGTGCATTTTGTCTAAAAGTGACTTTTAGGATAAAGAATGCTAAAGCATACAATTATGTTTGAGTCTTGCAATTTGCATCTGTTATGTATAAACAGATCATAAATGCAGCTACCGTACAATTATAATGACTGCAGAAGTCAGCTCTTCATGTGACTTGTGTTCTGTGGGAAGGGAGGAGCACGCTTTTAATGTGATTGATGTCAAACTCTCACCACTAATTAATGTATTGTGATTTTGAAGGCTCACTGGCTCGGCAACGCCATAGTCCATACAGCGCCGGCGACTGAAATCTCATGATGACTTTATGTCTCTGAGTGTGCAATAACCTGGAATGATTGGTATAATGTAAATGGTTGAAGTGCCTTGGAAATAATACAGTAGAGTCCTCCTGAGTCCCTGGTTTGATCAGCGGTCAGAGCATCACCACAAAATTTATTTTTCTCCTTTGACTGACAGAACGAGCGATTGTTTTTCAGAGTGATTACTTGGAGGTCACAAAGCCATTGACAATAAAACTGAAAAGTACACAATTGCTCAGAGATGCAGGGTCACTGCTAGCTCGTGTGTAGTCTAAAGGAAAATAGATTGTTGTTGTGCTACCAGAGCAGAGTCAACCTGCCAACTGAATAACGTTGATATTTGTGTTGCTTTGTGTGTTATCTAGTAGGCAGCGGTATTTCGAGATAAAATTCTGTTCGATATTTGCTGGGAAGTATTGGACTATTATTTGAGGACACTCACTCACAATGTAAACTATGACTCAACAAATGCCATTAAACTTTAAAACCCTTTGACAAAGCTGATGAGAAGCATGTCTTGTGATGAGGACTGTTGTTTGCTCTTCACATATAAAATCAAACTGAGTGGCAGCCGACTGTGACGTCACTCACTGGTTTGTGAACTGCCGTTTTGAAGCCTCCAGTCTGGCTTTTCGGCCCTCTCCGTGCATCTTAGTTTTTTTCGGAGCCAAAGGTGACTATATTTGGAGAGCTGGGGAGGAGCAAGTGGTGGATCTGACTCGATTTGACTAAGAACCTGAGGACACTATGCTTGCTTTACTTGGCAGTTCCCACTGTACCACATGTTAGTTTATTTTTTTGTAGGAGTTCCACCGAACTTGTTGACGTCTGTTTGTCGTCTTTGCATGTTTCTTGAGGTTGTACTGTAGCATCTAATCCCACAGTGCCACACATGTTTTACTGATGCTTGGCGATAACATGTTCTTCTTCCCTTTCTTTTTCTTGTTTAACGGTGGTTGGCAAACAGCTTGTAGGTGCATTACTCCCACCTGCTGGAGGTAGTAATGCATTACTACCAGACATCTATAAAACCAAGGTCAATAGGACGAGACAAGTCTCATTAACCATTTGATTTTTTTAATTTTTTTATGGCTAGTCAAAAACTCCCAAATGAGGGACCTTCCGTATCTAATGCCATCTTTTATTCTAAACCTGCAATAGATGAAGTTTAGCCATGAAACTCCTTTTAAGTTGATACAGCGACCTTGTTGACAGTGACAGAAGATACAAAGTAGGATTAGCATTCATTTAGAGTCATGTTTGTGTCCAGCTGATGAACACTGTCTACTTTCTTTTGCCTCTGCCTACCCCACAAGAAAATATGTGATTTTAGAACAGCTAACTGCTGAGAAGGTGCTAAGTGGGAAGTGAAAAGTGGGATTTTACAGCCTTTTCATTGACTGCCTGCTGTGGCAAAAAAACTTCATTATAGCGATGTGGGTGAACCAAAACAGTGCAGTTGTGGGCTCTGACACCAAAACAATAATCAGACAAAATGTTAAAAAGATGCTTACAGCCAAAATAAACTGAGGAGTTGTGGTAATAAAGGGTGATATTTCTCAGCAGGCTTGTCTGTAGGAGGGTGACCTGTTCAGACTGTTATCTAAAAAACAAGGCCCTATAGCTCTTTTTTGCATGCAGCTTATTAAGCGACCTCTAGTGGTTTTGCGTGTCCGAATTTAACCAGTTATTTCAGGAAACACTCCTGTGGGTTGTATTGGATGTTCTATAATAATATATATGGTTGTGTGGGTCGGAGGACTTATTTCACCTTTCATAGGAAGTCATGTGAGCCATTTTTATTATAAAACTATTGATAATAGCGTTCCTATTTGTTTAATTGAATCTAAGAGTTGGCAGTAGTTACTGTAAACATTTCCATTCGTAAAATGTATTGTATGTAAAGGGAAGAAGTCTTACTTAGAGTTATAGCTCGTTTAGTACTGCCTACATTGTTCGTGGCTCCTGGCGATCAGTTTGGATTACATGACTTGTACTAATGTTTGACGTAGACGAAATACATGTGAGAAATGTAAAATTGTAAAGTGATAATCCTCTTGAAGACCTTCTTTACCAAGAAGAGGCCTCCAGCTCATGCACTGGCTGCTGGACTGACAGTAAACACACCTGCAGTGCAGTGTATGAGAATGATAAATGCAAAGCAATAATAACTGAAAAGAAAGCTTGAGGCTGATTTAAGTCTTCATGTTTATTGAAATGGATTATATCAAAAGGAAGCATGTGGAGAAGAAGGGCAATTTGCTTTACTTAAGACAAATAACTACACTACCACACATACATAATGTTATTATGCTGACAACAATGGTCTCCTCTAACAATGGAAACAAACTGCACAGTATAATTTAAAAGTGGTTCGCATTATTGTAGCGAATGTGTGATTTATAGCAAACAAAAACAATGCAATAACTCAATGTTTTTTTTAAATTTGAACTTTAACACTGACATCAACAATTTAAACCCAGTCTTAAGTATGGAAAAAGTATTTATAGCACAAAAACAAGGCAAAGTCCAAAGGGGATGATAGTGAGAAGCTATAATTCAGTTAAAGGCAGTGTAAAACTTTTTTCCAACTTTTTCACAAAAATTCTTAATAGATAGTCATATAAAGTGTACAGGATGTCCTGAAAAACTCTCCTATTGTGCGCCCTGGAAATACAAGTATTTTTCGAGTTAAGGCAGAACATGAATCCCCTGATCTTTGCTGTTTTCTGCTAAGCAGAATTGGTTATTGATTGGATGTTGCAGTTACTAAATTTTAAATTGAATGTATCCACAGGACTTCCGACTTGATTTTTAGCTCCCAAAGATAAAAACTCAAGCTGAGTCCATTTCAGCCTCTTGCACCAAACCATATCTCAGTTTTGTCTTTATTTCGCTGGTGAATTAAGCACATTCAGCCCTTGATGGTGATCATATAAAACTGTTGAATGTTTTTGGAAGGGATAGCTTTTAATGATATTATTCTTCATTATTTTAATTCCACGGATTATTTGAGCTAAATCTTATTTTGATCTGCTAACATTACCGGACCTGTACTGGTACCTGTATAGTATTGTTTTAGTGATTCTCTTGTGAAAACTATAGCGCTCCATATCAGATCTGATATGGGCCTGTAATTTTCCTTAAAGGCTACGAAAGTCCTCTGTAAATCTTAGACTGTGCTCCCTAAAGCATGATGTTATAAATTGTCTACGGAAGTAACTTAAAACGACCCATATTTACATTTATTGTGACCTCAAGTGGCCGCAGAGTGTAAAGCATGACAAAGTTCGCAGGAAGGAGGTCGGGCTTGGTTGGATAGATCGAACATCAGACTTTCACCTGCAGGAGATAAAAGTCAACATTGACTTTCTTTAACTTACGTTTAAAGGTTAACTTGTAATGTAATTTACATAACTAACGTACTTATTTTAATCCAACCCATGATCTTTCCTCAAACCTAACCAAGTAGTTTTGGTGCGACCAAACTACGAGCGCGTCACAACGTCATTAACCATGTGTTTATTATTGTTACCATAGCGATGAAAGTCCAGTTGGCCTGACGTCTCATTTTGGCAAATTACCTATTCTTATTTAGTGAGGACGTGTTAGTCCCATTGAGGACATTCATACATGTCGTTTTGTGAGTCAGTAGAAATGGACCTATTTTGTTATTTTTTTGTGAGGACGTGTGGGTAAATCTGCAAGAGAAAGTAAAAAAGTAGTTGGTATTCGAGCAGTGAACAGAGGTGCATGTTATTCTTTCACAATAATTGGTTATTGTTTGATGTCAACCCACCTGTAGTGCTGCCTCTCTCTCTCTCTCTCTCTCTCTCTCTCTCTCTCTCTTTTAAGATAAATAGAGGATTCATCAGCAAGGAGGAGACCATGTTTCTTTCCTTAAACCATAAGAACCACACTAGAAATAAAAAAAATTAAAAAAACATTTTGACTTATTAAAAGTATTCACAATAAATAGTTTCACCTTGCACTGTTGTTGTTGTTTTTGCTAAAGAAACATAAAATTGACCAGGCTAAGAAAAGAAAATTATAGTTCACAGTAATATATGGAATATCACCTAAATGAGTCAGTATTTGAACCAGGTGAAATTATATTTCAGAGTGTACTTGTGTAATTGCCGGGGAGTACAATGGAAGGTTGTGAAGTAGCTGATATTATTTGCAAAAAATAATAATTTTAGGAAGAATTTAATAAAATCACTTAAAAGCAATAGATATATTTAGGAGAGTTACCTAAAAATAATGGATTAAAAGTTGAAAAACTACCAACTTGATCAAACCACAAAGGATGACAGTTCAATTTCATGAAAACAATGTTGCAAAAATATTGACACTATTAATAGTGTTCAATAACATGCAGTTTGAACTAAACACATTTGTAGCATTACATGTGCGGTTTAAAGTGCTGTGTCTGGAGAATTCCCCGTGCCTGACTTGCTCAGGAGTTTTGGGCTAGCGTTGAGAATGCAAAATGACATGGAGCAGCTACAGTCACCCAAATCTGCAGACCTTCGCCACCCAGCTCCCACCTTTGTTTAACCTGATGATATGATCTCTGCCTGCCATCACACGCGATTAGTCACACATTCGGTCAGTGTCTGAAATGAGCATGGATGATTGGTGTGGAGAACAAAAAATGGACAGTGCGGGTGAGAGAGACAATGAGAGAAAGACAAAAGCTGGAGCCAAAATGGAGTACATTAAAGGGAGAGAAGCCCTGGAGGATAGTGCTGCTAAGTGCTACAAAATCACAGACATGTTCATGAAGAACAGACACGGCCGATGTTAAGGTGAATCAGGTTGGAATCGTGCTCTGTAGGAAAAGACAAAGATGTGCATGAATGGAGATAGTATTAAAAATTAAGACCTTATCTGTTCGGTGTAATTATCTCCAATTAACCAGCACAAAACTAACACTCCAAAAATTCTAAAACTTATATGTGTAAATATTCATATTAATATTCACTATATACATATTCACTCCTGTAACCATGATCAAAGTGCAGCTGACTAACTTTTGAAACTGTAAGCAAATGTTGTCTGTTGTGAATAAGTGGAGATGTGCCTGCATTTACTTTAGATAGCCCTTAGTACTGGAGTTTATCTGAAAGAACTGTGGACAAATGTTTGACAACAAAAATTGGGGACCACGGCCTCAGACCAGAGAAAGCAATCTCTGCTGGTGAATACGGTCTCACTCACACTTGATCTTGTTTTTCGGTTTACCTTCAGTAAAACTGTGCGGACAGAAGTCTGCTTGAAAGCTGCCCAACAGAAGCTACACCCACTAAATTGAATTGTCCACTTTGAGGGAGCAGGTTGTCAATTAAACAAATATATTTATTCTCTGCACACACAAAAAAACATTTTTCATTATCCTTGTGGGGACACTCATTGAGATAATGCATTAACCAATCCTTAACAATCACAACTTCATAACCCTTTACACTAACCCTTACCTAAACCAAAGTCTTTAAGGTGCAGAGTCATATTTCTCTAATGCACTGTAAACCAAGTTTTAACCCTCAAAAAGCAGACTCCATATGTGGAGATCTCAATTTTTGTCCTCTCAATGACACGAGTCCCCTTGGGTCAGTGTGCATTAATGTTAATGTCCCCACTAGGACACAAAAACAAACACACACTCACATAGTCATCTTTTCTTTCTTTCTTTTTTTTTTTTTTACAGTGACTGACATTTATTTTGTGGAGACTCTAACTATATTCATAATCCCTACTTGCCTAACTCTAACCTTAACTCAACCCAACCTCACTTTTACCTTATACCAAGTCTTCACCCTAAAGTTTATTGATTTAGGTTACAGGGACTTACTTTTTTCCCCCAGAAGGAAGGACAGTCTCACAGTGTGACAGTGTAAACAGATTTATGTCCCCAAACGGTGAATAATAAAAGTACACACACTGCTTTCTGCCTTATAACAGCACATTCACTGTATTTGTGAAGGCTCTCTTGCCTTGTAAGAGCACGTCCAATCACTGTTCCCTTCCCCGTTGCCCTGTTAAGTCTCTGCATCTCTCTCTCCTTGAATCTTCCCTGTTCTTTTCTTATCAAATGCTTTTCTCTTCCCTGCTTTATGGCTTTGGTCTCCTTCTCATTGCTTTTTGCCAAACTTTTGATAATACTGCAGTAACTTTTAAATTTGCCCACTCTCAGCAGCACGGACGTCAGGGCTGCAATGTTATGTCTGTGTGATTCTAACCTGCTTTTCCTGTGTTTCTGTGGCTTCCATCCCTTCGCACGGACATCCATATTAGCCATGAGGAGTAAGAAACATCTATATCTATATTTTACAGCACTTTGTCACATTCTACATGTTGGTAGCAATCATGGTGGCTATAGTCTAGTTTCTTTTTTGAAAAAGCCATTGTCTGTATGTCACTATGGTGCCTTAACTATTTTCTGATGGCATCTTTGTCACTGTAATCAGCCCATGAAGTTAACAACTCAACATATTAAAATCTAATTTTAATTCTGGTGCAGATGCTCACTTAGGCTGGACAAATATAAATGTTTTGCTGTATTTGGTTTTATTTCAAAGGTGAATGTGTGGCTTTTATGACTTTACCCACCAAAACTATGGATTTGACTTTAGCACTGTAGCAACTAGGAACACCACAGGTATAAAATAGTTGGCACACTCAGAAATATCAGAGCACTTTAAATTTTGTTTTAGTTCATGTGTTTATCCCCCTTATTGATGCAAATTAAATGAGAAGTACATAAATATGTTTTTGCAATATGATATAATATTACAATGTGGATGCAAATCATCTTCATTTTCACCAACAATCTCATCTTGAAGCATTTCGATGTAGGATACAGCACGAGGGATGTGGTTGGGGGATTGCTGTCAGATCAAGCAAAGACAGGCGAGGCAAACAATTAAATATTTTCATTTTGAAATAATATATAGACGTTTTTACTTATACAACAAATTTTAATCAGAAATTCTCAAAATCAAGTGAACAAATGTAGTCACCAATTTTGTATGATCAACAAAACAAAACAAAGTATTTAACTGTTAAAAATATTGACTTTACTTTCCATGTCGACATTTAAAATTAGGCAGATTTGTAAACAGAGTTTACACAAAGACACATCTGATTAATGTTGATTTCTAACAGGGAAAGTTTTGCTATGACAGCAATTATAGAGGCAGGCTCAAAAGATAAACCATGCCTATTACAGTCGTCTGTCATTCACAATTATTAAGTCCAACTAAAACTGAAATCAACAAAGCTTTTTGTACAATTCAAGTACAGTTTCTCTGTGTGCTCTCTCTACAGAGTCAGTCCTTTCAGTGTGTTGTCAGGATAAACAGTCAGACCAAAAATACTCAGGCTGCAGAGTCATATTTCACAAATTCACTCAAAATATTCCAATCCCAGTTTAAAAAAAAAAAAAAGGTTCAGGGATGGGAAGCTTGATGGGACTGAGGTTACTGCAGCGCATGCAAAAGAATTTTCTGATTTCTTGCCTTAACCTGATTTCTCCCAGTAACATGGTTTATTGTGTGCACGTAAATGTAGTCATTAACTCCAGAGTTAGTTTGCATAGCTAAGATCTTTGTGTAGCTGTTGTTGCACCTCAGCCAACTGCGGTATAATTTCAAATCAGCCACAAAAGGATTATAAAAAGTAAAACCATTTTTCAGGTCATTACTGTATTTGCTTGTTTGCCACTGTTGTCAAGACATTTTCTCATTTTCACAACAGTGTTGGCTTCTCTCACACACGCATGAACACACACACCCAGCACGAAACATTAACATGTAGGCGTGTGAATTTTATTACCATCTGCTGCACCATTTCATGGGGATATAAAAAGTGGCAGCAACCCTCATACATATTAACATGTCCTCATCAGGTATTCCTCCGATTCAGGATTATGTGTTAACTTTCTGGACCCTGCGGTAAATTGCACCTTTGCTGTCTCTGCTCGTGGGTTCGCCTATATAATGTTAATTTAGTTACTGCATTGACATTAACTCCAGTGCTGCTGTGATTTGTCACGGGGCGGAGAGCCACATCTAAACTTCAAATGCCCTGATGCAACCCGCCCTGATGTCGAAGCAGTCCACTCACCAACTTCTCTGTCTTTTGACCCACTTTTCTCAATAGTTACTTGATGTCTTTTGAATAATGACATTGAAGTGATGGATGCAGCCATCAGTCACACGCTAACATTCAAGTAGGCCACTGCCCGCATAAACCCTTCATTCATCAATTGCCTCATGTTGCAATTTTATGCCAAACACAAACTGGAAATTGGAACTTACATTAACATCTTGTCGACAGTGAAGGGAAATGAGTGTGTGTGTGTGTGTGTGTGTGTGTTGGGATCATTATTTTGATGACAGTGCACTTTGTTCGTGGTCAACTGAGGTGAATGCAGTCTTTATTCTACAAGCAACCAGCAGTCTGTGCAGAGGCTGCACTGCTGACTTAATCAGTGCCGAAGGAGTTGTGATGGATGGATGTGGACAAAAAAACGAGGTCTCGTGCCATGTTTTCTCAATGACACTGTGTTGTGAGTGTTACAGCATGTGGACATGCTGACATGGTGCCAGGTAGAGCCACTCACAAAATGACAAATGGCACTGTGAAGTTGAAGGGCAAAACCGTCATCACTCATTGTGTTAATTTTAGAGTTTGACACTGATATCAATCAATGGCTCCAGAAATGAAATCTGCAGCATTTAAGTAAGTTTACGTGACTAAAAGTAGGTTAAGAAAGGAAAAGCTTGACTTGAACAGTAAAACATACAATATAGTATTTCAACCTGTTTGTAAATATAAACGCAAAGATATTCTGCAGGTAATTGTTGGTAGTTTATGCAAGGCAACTTGATTAGCCAGCCAGTGAAGTCCAATCAGAGTTTGCAGAGTGAATGTGTTTTAGATCATCTCATCATTTTCAAGATATATGTAGGATCCTAATTTGCCTAAATACATGCCTTGGCCTCCTACTGGTACTCAAAACACTGCGCTATAAACATATGAGATGTGAAAAGACAGAAGGGCCTTCTAGTCCTGAGTGGAAAATTGTGATATACAAAAAAACAGAAAGGTTACTTCTGCCAGTGATTGTATACTTTGTGCAATTCTCCATTGTACAGTAATTACAACAAGAAAGTGAAAATGTTTTAAGGAACAAAAAATAAGCCACAGGGAGCCAAATCCGGGGGAGTAGGTCTGGTGCAAAGAAAACCCACCTAATTGCAGACACCCCTACTTCGGTGTTAGACAGTAACTTTCTGGCCCTCTTAAAATGCAAATACCACTCAAAACACCTCACCTGGCTTATTGTGTGATCATCATACATTTTCAGAAGCATTTCAAGGGTCTGTTGTTGATTGGCCAAGTTTGACACCAAATTTGATGTGCTCTCTGCTCAAGTCCACAAAGAAATCACAAAATGTGCATGTACTAGTGGTCACAAAAACTTGGGTAAATCAGGTGCTGATTTTGAGGTACGGACATAAATTGGAATACTTACTCGGGAAAGTTATTGCTTCCTCCTGCACTGTGCACATTAATGTGCTGCGCCCCATTTCCGCGAAACACGATCATAATTACTGCACAACGGAGAGCTGCACAATGTACACAGCAGAATGCTGACAGCCTTTGTGTTTTATTCTAAAATATTTTACTGCATTGCGAGCAAACTTCACAGAACATATGACAGGTGCTGTTTTCCACCCACGAGAGGAGAAAGCAAGTGTTTTTTGCAGCATTGTATGTCTATCCATGGAGGTCACAGCTTTCCACTGTTCAGTGTATATCACTGTGGTGTGTCTCTCAGCTTTTAGATTGCCCCGCGTCAATAAGTCACACAGAAAAGTTATGATCTATTGTGCAATCATTATAATTATCAAAAGTAAAAAATGAATTCAGTTCTTATATCACGAACAACTAAAGTGGAACTTCACTGTTGTCAATATTGTGTTTAATAAATGACCAAAACTATGAAAAAAAAGAGGGTTATTTTAATTTTTTTTGCTGTCTGGCCATGAGCTTTCATATACTGGCCAAGTGGGCCAGTGAGGGAAAAACTTTGACATTGGACTCGGTACAATGTAATAATGTTACATCATTTCTCACAGTTCCTTCAAAATCTAATTTACAGGGTATTAATTTTAAGACATGTCACAGGGAAAAGAGGTTTTACCGACACTGCTCCACTTACTGTAATTTGACAAAGTCAGAATGCAGTTGTGAAATGCATAATTTACCAGCATTTCAAAAAAATTGAACTGGCAGCATCCCAGATGTTTTATGTGACGGACAGGTGGACAGAATTGGAAAAGACGCCCCCGGCAGATCACTTTCTGTAACGATCAAACCCCATTTACAACAGCTCAGCTTGTGTGCAAGTAATTATACAGTAGAAACGTCATATGATGGATAGATTGCAGCGCTAAAATCTGTCTCCCCCTCCTTCTTTTTGTCTGAGTTGTCTGCGTTAAAAGCAGTTGTGTCATGGCCACAATGAACTGTTTGATTTATGATTGGTACAGTTGTTCTGCCTCGACCGGTTCCGACGAGTTACGGCGCTGTTAAAAGTGTCGTCTGTCAAAGCAGGGATGAAAGCTGAACTCTAACGCCTTCGCACACTGAATTAGTCGCCGCTGCGCATAGATTTCCATTCACACTTGGCATCGAAATGGGTGATTTGATCTGAAGATTACAGCTGCAGACTGTCAGGGAGCTTGGGAGGGGGAGGGGGGGGTTAACAAAAGCGCATCCATGACCAGACCAAAGGACTGACAGGTTAACTGTTTATGATCCTCAGTGATTCTTCCTGATCCTTAGTTTTTTCCATTCTTCTGGGAAAAAAATTTTAAGAAAATTTGTATGTTGCTCAAATTATCTATAAAATGGGAGAACAACATAGTATCTCCGTGCCCTGCCTGATTTTTTTTTTCATACAAACTAATAACATATACATGTACAAAAATACATATATTATCATAGTAAGTGTTATTAAACATTAGTTAAACAGAAACATTTGATTTTTTTTTAAGGAGTACTTAGCATAAAGACTGGAATTGAGGGGAACCCACTAGCCTAGCTATGTACAAATTAAACAAAAATCCACCTAGTTCCACCTGGAGTTGCCACTGTGAGGATGCCAAGAAATCTGGAGATACTTTATAAACTTAGTGCACTCGAGAAGTAATATTAGCACACAAAACCTGCTGTAACACCCCAAATTCCCTTTTTATTCCCTTTGCCTTTTGCATTTATTACAAAACCAAGGTGTTAATTAAAAGTTTAAAGGTTCTGGTAGGTGGATTGTTTCTTTTATTGCTGTTTCCCCTTGTTTCTAGTATTTGTTCTCAGCTCAGCCAACCAGCTGCTGGATGTTCTCCAACTGTGTTTGCAGCACAGAAGCTCAAATAACTTCTAAGCAGAACAAGACTATTTCTCAAAATAAAAAAAATAAAAATAAAGATCATATGTCATCAGACACGCTGTAAAATCTTTTGAACATCAAGCAAACACTGATTACTACACACATTGTCTGTTTTTATTATTTTTTTATTGTTTTTCTTCTGTCAGGGAACACAAGGTAAATATTGTAGGACTTTAAAAATAAGTTTCTTTTAAATTGTGTGGATTCAAATAAAGAAGAGATTTTATTTGATTTGTTTTAGTAGCTCCTGAGAGTTGTTATGTTCAGTTATCCTTGGTTAGATTAGATTTCTCCAGACAGAGTGCCTGCCTTACTCTTTTGATGAAAGTTGTACTGCATGCTTTGCTCTTCAGCTTCACTTTGATACAGATGTGTCACAAATCACAGGCATGATTATGAAAAGTTGTTTCCCTCTTTTCTTTTGCAGCTGCATTTTGTGACTTGAACTGATAAAAGAAATGCAAAATGAATAAAAAGATGTAATTCATTCCGGTATTATGGCCCATAATTTGAAAATATTTCTTACTTGATATCCAAAACAGCTCAGTAAAGAAACATAAAAACTGCAGTGACAGATGACACGGTCACAGTTGGTTAAAAACAGAACGTTGGCATCCAGGCAAACATTTTTAATGAGAGACAAACCAAGATGTGGTTGACAAGTGACTGAATGCTGCTTTTCTGCTGATGTTTATCATATAGGCTCTTGTAACATCTGCGTACAGCTGTGTGTGTCTGTGGTGATGCTGCGGCTGGGATTTTAATTTACATTAAAAAGTAAAGTGAAAAATATTAAATTTTTAGATTCTTTTGCTTGCAAATGACCAAGAAAATCCTCCAAAACTAAACTCAAGTACATATCAACGGGGTATTTCATAATTTGCATCTGCTGGTGTGTGTGTGTGTGTGTGTGTGTGTGTGTGTGTGTGTGTGTGTGTGTGTGTGTGTGTGTGTGTGTGTGTGTGTGTGTGTGTGTGTGTGTGTGTGTGTGTGTGTGTGTGTGTGTGTGAGAGAGTGTGTGAGTGAGACTGATGTGGCAGCCACGGGAGACACAGTTGCTGATGATTTGACAAGTGTGACATTTACAAATAAATCTCTGGGGGCTGCGAAAAAGCAGACACATTTTCTTTCCCTGACAAACTTTGATGAAAGCCAAGAAGACACAATTGATCTTCTCCCGCTGCGTGTCTTGGCGTTTGTGTCGTCATCTGTTTTCTGTGTCAGCCTCCGTCTTGTCAGTCCGCGTCTCGTGTGATGTTCACCTTCGGCCCGGCGGACAGATCTGTGTCCATGTGAACTCTCGGCATCCGGTCTGCCAAAACATCTGAGAACAAGGTCTTTGACTGCTTTTTCACCAGATGATTCCCTCCATTAAAACATTACAGCTTTCTGTATGGGTTATTGTAACAGTTATCTGTAAACCTTCCACTCTTCTGGTTATTTCTAGTCAACAGTTAAACACTTAACAACCTGTAAAACAGCCAACGACATCAGACAACATCAAATGTGCTTCTAAGTTGATTTGTTTTTACCCCTGGAGACTGAATCCTGCTGCACATTTAGTGCACAAACATTGGTAGCAGGGTTAACCCTTGTCATGTAGTCACAGGCTAGAGAGCTGTTTTGGGATCTACGCTGATTATAAGAACTGCTGTTGAAGACGAACTTTAATTCCTTTCATATCCGGCATCAGGAAACATAGATGTTGCAATTTTAACATGGTGTCATTGTTGAAAGCGTAGCCTCCAACCTATAGTAGCATCATATAAATCAGACCCACTTTCATTTGTAAATTTTTCCCTGGAAAGGTCTCATTTCGTACACTATCAACAGCAGGAGGAAGACGAGGGCTCCACAACTGCTGAGAGTTCTGGGAGAGGAGGTGGACATGGTGGAGGAGTACAAGTACCTGGGTGTCTCCATCGACAACAGACTAAACTGGAAGACCAACATCAACGCTGTCCACAAGAAGGGGATGAGTTGACTCTTTTTCTTGAGGAAACTTCGATCCTTCAATGTGTGCAGCGAGATGTTGGAGATGTTCTACCAGTCTGTTGTGGCCAGTGAACTGTACTTCTCTGTGGTCTGCTGGGGGAGCAGCATTGGAGCCAGCGACACCAACAGACTTAACAAACTGGTTAAGAAGGCCGGCTCCATCATCGGCTACAAACTGGACAGCCTGGAAAAGGTGGTGGAGAGGAGGACGCTGAACAAACTATTATCCATATTGGATAATCCTGTCCACCCTCTCCACCACCTGCTGCAGGGACAGCAGAGCACTTTCTCCAAAAGACTCCTCCAGCTCTGCTGTCACAAGGACAGATACAGGAGATCATTCCTGATACAGGAGATCATTCCTGCCCACTGCAATAAGACTGTACAATAACTCACCTCTGGCAAAATCCATCACATAACAATAACACTGTTGTCTGTGTTTCTTGGTTGTTTATATATAAAAAAAATATGTATATATATACTGTACTGTATATACTGTATATACTGTGCATTTTATTTTATTTTTTTACTGTTATTTTATTACTTTTTATTATTTTATTGATTTCCTGTATGCTGCTGTAGCGAAAATATTTCCCCTCGGGGATTAATAAAGTAACTACCTAACCTAACCTAACCTAACTTCTGTTTTACCCAGTCTTCATACTGTAAATAATCTACAGAATTTCAGCTTGTTGTCCAACTCGTTGGTGTAACATAAAAGTTGTTCTATATACAACAAGTCTTGCTGGAGTTTTTATGCATCCTAGTCAGCCGGATCGCAAATCCGATTGGAGTGTGTCTTGGTTTTATTTGGTTAAATTGTGGCGGTAATGAATCTGAAGCTCTTTAGCCACTGCCAAAAAACAGCCAGAAGAAGAACGACTTCTGAACTTGAATAGTTTACTTACAAGTGTAACAGTTTGGCTGACTACAACAACAATATATAAACTAACAGTTGCCCCCAACGCAGGCTGATTTCCCCGTTGGTGGCTATTTCCAGAATGTGTTTACTGCTGTAGTTGCATTTGGAGGGAGATATTACTGTGTGAGAGAGATGAATGCATTTACACCTTTTCAGCTTCGGGCTACGACAGACGACCGTCTCGCGATGTAGTTTTAGCCACCACCTTACAACAAATGCTCCTCCTCAGATACATCTTCTATCCACTCCAGATGCATTAAGTGCCTCGTTATAAATGTGGTCAAATTGTCCAGCCTGCTTCCTGCTGCTGCAACTCCCGTGCATGAGAAAAAGTGCATTTACGCTCCTCTTTGCCTGGTTTGTATCTTTCTCACATTTCATCATTACACCCCCTACCCGGTGATTTCTGTGAGTAAGCGATGATTAGTCGTGCCTCATGTCAGCGCGCTTTGGCATTAAGGCTGGAAAAAAGCTAACACTTACAAAAACAAGGGTATTCA
Source organism: Brachyistius frenatus (assembly GCF_029030835.1). Taxonomy (NCBI): domain Eukaryota; kingdom Metazoa; phylum Chordata; class Actinopteri; family Embiotocidae; genus Brachyistius; species Brachyistius frenatus. The sequence continues at coordinate 94,903 of NW_027210814.1, read as the reverse complement.
ACATACCGACGGCCACCTGGAACGTTTCGTGTACTCTAAACTGGTTCTGTCATGTTGTGTAGCCAGCGCTGACAGCGTGGGCAGGAAAGGTGAAAGTGTTGTGGGGGATTGTGCAGCTGACAGATTGGGTTAAGACTGCTCCTCTACATGAACTCTGAACATCCGGACGAACATCATGGCCAGCCTGTGCACTAAGAATATGTCTGTTTGGCTGCAGATCTCCCTCTAATCACCGATACTCTCCGTCTGACAGCATCTCCAGATGGCAGTAGGCAAGGGGACATGGCCACATGAGTGCATCATTCTGTGCGGTCCTCGCTGCGAGGAGGATGGCAGTATGCCTTCTGTCTGCAGTGACAGATTGCTGGAGAAGAAGCCTGTCTAAATAAAGTACAAATATCTGTAATGAGCCCAGGGACACAGAGAATGCTCTGCTTATGTTTGACATTTAAAATAATACTTTCCAAGTTTCCCGGTTACTGTACTTCAATGCTACTCGTGCTGCTGCAAGTATGATTCAGATGCTTGAAGGATACTTAACTGTAAAATATGGTACATAATTATAGTACATTAATGAGGCCCTTGATTCATCTGTGTAAATTGTGCTCACGGGGGGCACTTTTGCGACGCCTGGTGTATAATTTCACTTATTTTTCAGCCTTTTGAATTGATGAGTTTGATGCATTACTGATAGTTTTTCAGTGATTTCAAAGGCATTCTCCACCGCCACCATTATTAAAGTGAACTCAGCTAAGGAGCCACGAGACTCCACACGTGAAAAGAAAACTGAGTTGAAGAAATTATGGGGTGAAAACGTGCTCCAAGGCAGAAGTGGCACTCTACCAAGCCAGTAAGTTCTGTAAAGATCTCTTTACCCTCAGGTAAGATGTCGTGCAGGGTTCCAGTTCTTCAATTCATTTCACTCTTTTGGATTCATTCATTAGTTTCTGAATAAACCACAGAGGCAACAGCAACCTGCTGGGTTTATTACATTTTGTGGGAAAAGATGGCACACTGTAATGCATGTACGTATTAGAGTACAAAAGTTGGGACCAGCAACTTACGGCAATCTCATTTCTTGTTATCTTTGTACAGTTCAAGATCAGTTTATTTAGCCTGCGGTGTCAATCCTCTCATCTGAGTCAGCGCTGAATAATTCCTTTAAAATAGCTACAAGTTATACATCAAAACCATGAATTGTATATAAAATCGGGTCTGAAAAATGAGGCTGATGTGAAAAAAGTAGTTAATTAATTAAATATTAAGCCTCAAACAGCTATGTTTTTTTGGGGTGTGTCTATTTGATTGGCAGGCCTGTGGTGCAAACAGGTTTCCGCTAGAGGTGGGTGTAGTATATTGTCGGGTTTTTAATCAGATTGAGTCAGATCCTCGACTCGCTCCTCTTCAGCTCGTCCAAATATGGTCAATACCGGCTCCAAACCGCTCCGAACTAACCAGTTGGCTACAGCCAAAATCCGAACAGGAGGCTTCATCACGGCAGTTGACAAACAAATGGGTGATGTTACTGCTGGTTATCGTTTGGTAAAAACAGACCCTTTTCTCCCTCTATTAGCTGAATGTTTTGTTCCTGTGCAGCAGTAACAATGTGCATTACATTGATCATACAAAGTACTCCATATCTGAAAAACTGTAAATGATGTAATTTTTCTAAAGTAAATATAATCATTTTAAAATAAAAGGTGTCACATCCATGCTGTTATCTCTTCCTTAACCTTTTAATAATATTACTAAAACATTACTTTTTAACAGCTGTTCCCCCTCTTACTTTCTGTAATTTCTTGTCTCCTTCAGTTGTTTACAAATACTTGTTCTTGTAAAAGTTCCCACTCAGCTTTTTTTTATATATATATATATACCCTTTACATAGTGAATGATTTCAGTGTAATTTCTTAATAACCTTTATTTTCTACTTAGGACACTAACATTTTGTTTTATGTGTGTGAGTATCCTGGCTTGGCACCATTGCTACATAACAAATTCAACATGCAAATGTGCCACAGGCTGAATATAACCACAACTACTGTGCGAGACAAATAAAGTCTAAAGTAAATTGTTGGCATTATATCATTTCAGCTGTGTTAGCATCATTTAAAAACAGCATGCCGCTGAAGTAAACATAATCAACGCATAATGAATACCTGCTGCAGTCGGCAGGAGATAACAAGGATAAGAATTACAGCTCAGGTTTTCTGCCCATAAGAGTGCAGTTGGAAATAACGAGGACGTCTCGTGTAGAGGGAGTGTGGCTGACGGAGTGGGAACCAGCACACTCTGTGGGATTTTCATTAGTCCCCCCAGATTGCACCACCAGGGAAATGACAACGTGTAAAGCAAAGTACAGAGAGGCATCTTGTCATGAAAGCTTCACAGAACTATTGACAGAACAAAAGTCTATAAATAGAGAAAGGTGAAGGTGAAGAAGCACTCGATTCCGTCTCTCTCTCTGTGTGCCTTCAGACCTGCTCTCAGCCGTGAGGCTCAGATGTTTGAGTCTGAATCAGAGCAAATTACAATAAGCCCAGGGCTAATTTTGTGCGTGCAAATGTTCTCGTGACATTGTGGTTTTAAACTGTAATTTTTTTTTTATAGAATAAGAGAAATGGTGGGCTGAAGATAGAGGGATTTAGATTCCTCTCAATAGTTGTTAATTTATTATTATCAGGCAGGACTTAATTTTAGGTGGCCATCTGCCTTCCCCTAATTACTTATTTCCATTTTATCTTGTTGAAGGAAGACACCAATTGAGGCATCTTGAGTCTAAACGATTCTTTGCATTTTTATGTATGTGAATATGTCATTTGGGTTCTTCAAGTAGAACCACCAGAAAGAGTTTTTGCCTGTCGACAACAATGTTTATTCACAGAAAAACCTTATATGATTTCCCAAGGCATGGTTTCACTGTTCCTGAGCTGCACCGTGCCGTTTGATTTTGGCTTATCTATGCTGCACAACATAGCAGAAATCAAATTGGATTGGGTTGGTTTTTATTGTTCACGCACCTGCTACACAAATAACCTACTGTATAATTTGGCAGAGACATATGATCCCTTTTCCAAAATGACTGAGTGAACATCTGAGCTCTTGTATTTGAGCAGTTTCAATAGCTGGAAACTTTTAACAGGATAAGCCTTGGTGCTCTGAGAAGAACAGTTTCAGCTCTGATCTTCCCTCTGACGGTAAAAAATAATTTAAAGGAAAAATGTTGAGCTTATTCTGCCTTGCAGTATTTCAGTGTTGGGCTTTGTATTAAGATTTACTTGCTATAGTAACATATACAAAGGCAGAGAAAGCCCAGTACAATACACCTTAAGAAATATATGCAAATTGACAAAGCAGCTGAAAGGAACATCTTCACCACGTTGAAAACGCACACCGCAAAAATACTGAAACACTGCAAGTTCACACAAAATACATGAAATATGTAGCACAATATTAAAAGTACTTACCAGGATTATTTGTAGCTTTCAAATGTATCTTGTAACTGTAACTATCAATGATGCAACTGTTGCAGTGCACTGGAGCCCTGAAGCTGTCCAGGTCCCATTGGTGGGGCTTTCCCATTTCTGAAATGTTCCATATATAGCTTTCAAAATAAATATTTGACATCATCTTTGATATGACTTGGGTTAGGGGTGGCGCTGTGTTGCAGTGTTTAGCACTGTAGCCTCACAGCAAGACACTTCTGGTTTCCAACCTCGGTTTGGGTCTTTCTGTGTTGAGTTTGTACGTTCTCCTTGTACCTGTGTGGGTTTTCTCTGGGTGCTCCAGCTTCCTCCTACAGTCCTGAAACATGCCTGTTGGGTTAATTAGTGATCCTAAATTTGCCAGCGTTAATGGTTGTTTATCTGTCCATGTTGGCCCTGTGATGGACTGGCAATCTGTCTGGTGTGAATCCTGCCTTGTCAACGAGGATAGGCTACATACCTGCTGAGGAACTGTGTTTACTTTGTGCAATAATAATCAACAGCAGTGTCTCTTTGTCATTTTTATTCATCATTTTATTCATTATTTAGGAATTGACTGTTTGATTTGAGTAATCTTTTTGACTTTAATTGGTTGTTTGTTTTATTGTCCTGTCTTTTAAACCCCAAGATTTATATGTGTAAGCGACCTGACACTTGAATTTTCCCAAGGAGATGAATATCCCTCCCTCCCTTCCTTCCCTGTACAAAGAGATAACGGATGATTGGATTTGGGTTAGTGACGTATATTAGCTTTCAAGTGTAAAAAACACTTATGGTTTTAAATCTTCATTTGTCTTTTTTTAAATGTTCTAAAACATGTTTTATTAGGAATAAATAGGCAATCATGTCTTCCCATTACTCAGGCTGATTTAATTTGGTTACTTTATTCTGAAAAGTTATTAAGAAAGACGACTTTCTGTGAAAATACTAATTCGACTCTCTAATGACCTTTATCCTTGTCATTTGTTGTAACACGTGTTGACATTGTGACAACTTTTTACCTTTTCACAAGAAACTCTCCAGTAAATGTACAAGCTAGGAACACAGCCCAAATGTGTGTGTGTTTGTGCGTGCGCACAAGCATGCGCTTGTGTTTGGGGCGAAGGGAGAGGACCAACAAAAACATTTGCATCAGGGCCGATCACTATGTTATCCTGCAGAATGCATCACGTGGTCTTAATCAGTGTAATGCGTTTTCTAAGATGTCATTGAGATGTACGAACACAGGAGCACATGGTTTTCTACATTCAGGACTTATTGTGTGTGTTGGCTCTTTAGAAATTAAAGGACCTTGTCCTCGGCAGTATTTGCTTGACAAAACAACACAGATTCAGTGTCTATTTAGTGGCTTTTTGTGCAACTTTCAGGGTCGCATAAAGTCAGTTGAATAAATTGAAAGCAATGAAGAAGTTTTCATCTACTCGCTTATGTTGTCTGGTGTTGCAGTGAGATGAGCCCCTTTGGCCACCTCACACCATAATTTAGAGTTGACAAATAAATGTATTTAATTAATATCCTAACCACTGTCATCGCACCGTCAGGCTGGATGCCACATTACCCCCAGCGACCTGTCACCCACTCACCATGCATTATATGTTCCTAAACCAGCCCCCTTAAATAGATGAGATGTTTGTTCCAGTGAGCTGGCGAGCTGCCACTGCAGCTCACTGCTGCAGCGAAGAGGGAAAATAATGGCATGTCATCTGATAATGGCTGCATTGCTGACGAACTAGCCCTTTTAATGGATTTATAATTAATGCTTGTGTGTTGGCCAATGCCACTGATGGCTGCGGAGAGGCAGGATAATGTTCTAGAACTACAAAGTCGTTTTAGATCAGTGTGGATCAAGCCAAGGCCATAGAATCAGAGATAAGAGGTGCATTTTTATTCCATGAGAGGTGCCTTGCTGCCAGTTGAAGGCCAGAGAGCTTTCTGCCCCTCTTCTCTTTCCCCTCCATCTCTTACCCCTCTCAGGCAGGGCATTAGAGGCCAATGACTCTTCAGGCTGCTCAGTACTTATCACCTTAAGGACTGACGGTCATTACTGCTCAGGTTTTTCAGGTCAGTAAATCATACCTGGGCAGCTCACCCACGCAAATGGGCTGCAGGGAATGTTTCATTCATAAACTTCCCCATTCCAGATTTGTTGCAAACAGAATCGGATCAGGGAGTCGAAGGTTGTATTTTGGCCTTCCCCCCGCTGAAGGGTCTGTTTTAATGAGTGGGGATAAAAAGACTCTGGCAGTAAAAAAGTTTTTCTGTGGCCATCTGGTGTCCTGTGGTACAGAATGCTGTACAAAAGAAAGACGTGAGAGCAATTCTTTGATATTGAGACTTTTTTTTTTTTTTTCAACTGCTCTTCAGTATCTTTAAATCAAGGTTAACGAGAGAGTGCATACTTCTGCCAAGGCTGCACAAAAGAGGGCCGGAAAATGTCAGGTAGTTGCATCTGGATACAGATCTGCGTCGAAATACACACTGTGACATCATCCCGTCTTTTGGATTACATCCCCATCCTGTAAATATAAAGGCTGGTTCAGAAATAGATTGTCCAAAATATGATCTATTAATAGTCACATTGTGACATTGTCTCCTTCAGAAAATAACAGTTTTTTAACCTGTGGCTCAATAGTTTGATCCAATTGTTCCCATCTGAAGTGTAAAATACTGATGTTTTTGTACCTCAGAGATAAGCACAGGGTGTCTTGGGTATAGCCACCAAAAACCATGTGGTTAGGTTTAGAAAAAGATGGTTCAGATGAAATGTGACACTTAAGTCGAGGCATCAAAACTGCTTGGTTATGGTCTGGATACGATCATAGTTCTGGTTAAAATAAGTACTTTTAGGCAAGTTACTCTACGTACATCCGTCCATGTTGACTTTAGCTTTCTCACAGATTAGACCACTAGTCTCCTGGGAGAGAGTCTTGTGTTTGTTCAATTCAAACACCTGGACTTCGCCCTTATGTGTATTTTGGTACTCGTTCCACTCAGCCACAAAACCTTTGTCTTCCACCTGGGTCGTCACGGTGCCGACGCCAAAGGGCACCTTGTGCGTATCTCTCTGAGTCTAACAGCTTTGACAGAACAGCAGAAGTTGATGCTCTGGGAATGAGAGCAGGCTGTCTGGTCAGACCAGCAAAAGTCACAAGTGCCAAGTTAATTCTGTCATTTCAACCTGTACGATCTTATCCTGTCTCCTGACTGACTGCGAAGCTCATAGTTTTGCTTTCGTGAAGCAATTTATAACCCAACACAGGATGGTCACACACTACTGCTATGACCAATCCCAGATTCTCCCAATATATGGGCTTCTCTGATGTTTAGAAAACGGTTCACAAATTCCCATTTCAGCACGTCTGATCTCTGCACCGTAACAGATTTACCAACACTTTGCTGGGAAATCCACCAATCTCAACAGTTACAGTGAAATTAACCAGTTGCAATCTGAAATTTCACTCTTATAAATGTTGCCCTTTATTTCCCCAACAATTTCACACAAAAATGTGTTGTGGTAAGAAGCAGTGACATCCCGTGAATGGCAGAGAAAGCAGCTCCTTGGTGGAGGTGAGAATTAAGTTTGACAAGTAAACTACTATAAAATTACAGGTAATTGGGGAAAACATGTTTTTAGTACATGAGTCAAAACCATCCACCAGCCACAGATTTTCAAATGAAGACCTAATTAGATTTATAATTGTTAGTAAAAGTCTGTGACTTGAATGGCCCCCAAGGATCTGGCTTGAATAGTACACCTCCCTTAACTCATGGAGAGGAAGTAATGAGTGGCTATGATTAATTTTGATTAAATTCCTGTCTTTGTGGTTTGCTTCTTTCATTTGATTGTTTGTGTTTATGCTGGAGACAAAAACAACAGCAGATGAGACAAGACTTTCTGTTACAGCTTCATGCTTTTTGGTATTTGCTCATTTATTTGTAATTCTCTTTTAAAGGGATGTTAGTTTAATCAAAATATCTCCATATTTAAAATCGAGGTCGTTACATGATATATTTTGCATGCACTGTGTGTGCGTTACGCACTTTTTGAAATCATATATCAGTTTATGCATTTGTGTGTTTGACTTCTAGCCACACACATGCACATCGTTTTTGTCTTGGCACTGAGCCCCTACATCTCAGATACCTCCTGCTTTTTCACATGAACTTATTTTCAGAGCTTTTGGATGCTGTGCCCCCCTTTGATGCACAACAGCAACCTTGCCCTTTTTTTTTTATGACTGAGGCAGCGACAGATGTGCAAATGTTTCCTCCTCTCATCTGTCTTTGACACATCACACTAGAAAGAGGAGTGCCAGTGTCGAAGGCGGTCAGTGAATATTTGAGACACATTGGCAGCCTTTTATCCCGTGTTGTTGAAACAATAATGTCAGCAGAAACCCTCAACCCCCTTCTGCCCAAACATCTGAAAGAATATGTGTACTTCATCAACATGACTTGCCACATTTCAGCATGTGAGATAGATGGTTGCATCACTTGACTTCCTCAAAACAGCTCAAAGGCTTCATCGTTTGACTAGCAAGAAGACGCTGCCACGGAGTACAGGAGTGACACAAGCCTGTAATATGAAATTTTATTTTTCTCGCAGTGATGGGTTCCCATCTTGATGAGCGTGAGTTGAGGGTTGGGGAGAGTCTAACTCCTTTACTTAGCCTGCCCACATTTTCCCAGCCAGTGTGGGGGTTTGAAAAGGCACCCATTGCACATGTGCGCGGCTTCTCGCAGCTTAAGGCGGCACGTCAGTCATCAATGGAGTGTTTTCTATTCATGGTATCACATTCCAGCATGAGGCATTCAAGATGCTCCCGGTGGAGATCCTTTCTAGGACGCACAATCCTTTCCTAGATCAAAAAGACTACAGCAACCATTTGGCCCTACAGCAAGCGTAGACACCACTTTTGTTTCAGCTTTTCCCTCATGGTGAACTAAAGACAAAAAACAAGCAGGGTGTAATTCCAAATTTAGACCTTCAAACATTTTTTCACACAGCAACCATGCCTTTATGTTTTTAATTTGTTATTTGACCTTCTTTTATTAAAGATTTTCTACCCAAGTTTTATGTGCTCTTCTATTCTTTTTAAAAGGTCAAGAATGTATCTTCAACCTCAGAATGAAATATTACAAAACTTCTGAGTAAACACTGGACACCAACACCCACAGGAATAATATTTAATCTTAGATATGTTATTTTCACTTATTTAATTTGATTGCATCTGTTTGTGTGAACACTGTTCATTCATTTTCATATCATTTCTTTCCTCTCTAGGGAACAGTAGATGGGACAGAGGGGTTCCTGCCTTTTGAAATGCAAACCTTGCATACAAATCCAATACAACCTCATATTGTTAGCTAGTGCCTAATTTTACTCATTTAATGCTGCGCTAAGAAATATTCTCATTAACAGTAGATCAAAAAACTACATGAAATGTCAAAGGAATGCATGTACTCATACTGAGTAGTAATGAACACACAAGAGACTTGCAGTATTACACTAAACTGCTGTTCGCCTCAGCTCTATGGACCACGTTAGCATTTTTCAGGTCATTGTTTTGATTTGCTGTTGGTTTTGGTTGGCTTTGCTGCTCCCATCATTGTCCAAGAAGGCAGCTATTTACAGCTTTAATAAAAATATCAACAATGCTATCTGCTCAGCACCAAACAGCAAGACAAACAAAGTAAGCAACTAGCTGGTGAGAGCAGTGAAACATTTGCTGAGGCTGCTGGAGCCAGATGTTTTGCTCAGGAGTTAGTGAAGACTGAAAACGGCTCTAAAATGAGACGAGAGTGTTGGATTTCTATTCGTCAGATGTATCACATTAAAGATGATGTTTGTTTCCCTAAATGCAGCAGATTGATAACAAGTTCACTGTAACAAACTGAAAGGTGGTAATAGGGCATATTTTTGGCCCAATTTGATTTTTACTGCTGCTACAAAGTGGAGTAAAAAATGTAATGCAAGTTTAAATTAATTGAAATTCAAACCTGCGGTCCTGAGCAAAACTCTGTCCCGTTTGCCCGTGAGAGAAATTACGTAAACACTGTTGACACATGCTTATCACTGTTACAGCTGTAAAAAGGTGGTCAAATTGTTTTCAGGATCGAGAATAACTTGTTGCACCATCAGAATTTGATCCATTTGTTCTGATAACATTTGGAAAGTCTAAAGGAGTCGTGTGATCACTTTTTAATTTTTTTTTTTTTATCCCCATTCAGTTTGACTGGTATGCATGCTCTGTTCTTAAGGTTTGGTCAGTTTGCTTTCATCCAGTCAGTGCGGGAATGTCTAAAAAGACACCAGATTTAGAAACTCTGTGAAATACAGAGAAATTTCTCTGGTGGTGATTTGGCAAGGACCCTGAATGTATGGACACTCATTTATATGTAAAAGACTGTGGGACTTTTATTGCAGCTTTAAGTAGCTTTTGTTTTGTTTTGGTTGTGAAACTCAGTACCAAAACAAAAACTTTAATGATGCCATTTCAACTGAATTGACTATTTTGTGGGACAAGAGTCATTAAGGAGGTTGACTCAGATTAAAAAAAAAGTTTTTTTTAAAACTTATTAGAATGCATTGTAAATCAAATAGTAGTGAGGTGCAATATATTAGTCATCTAGTGTAAATAATGGAACTATTTTTAGCAGTTGTATAACACATAAATTCTGTCTCTGAGTGGCTTTGGATTAGAAAAGCTCAATTAATACATTTATGATTGATGGGTGATATCTTTGGTGCTATAAATCATTGGATGAATAAAACTGCAACCAAATATTTTACCTTTAAGGAACTGCATCATATTACGGAAAGTCCTTTTTTCCTTTTAAAACTTTCCCACATTTTTGTTTTTTTTGTTTTATCGTTGTCACTAATAATTTTCAACCTGCATCGAAACCCTTCCAGATACTACACACTGACACCCTCCACACATCTGTTTCTGTCATCTATGTTACAGCCCTTTTGTAATGTCTTCCTTTCAAAACAGCTTTCACATAAATAAAAATGACTTTCGAGCACAAACAGAGGAGAGTGTACTCGGTGAAGTTTCCATCTGTTGTTGTTTGCACTGAAAGGCTGATTCTGAAGGAGTTAACTTACAGCGGAGCAGTCTCGCCTTGTTCTCTACCCGCAGTTTTCTGCGAGTTGAATCTAAAAAGGCCGTGTTGGACTCTGGAAAACAGCAGGAAAGATTCATTATAATTTTGTTTGACTTAATATCCCGACTCCTTTAATTTTTGTTGGCATGCCATCAAAAACTAATAAGCTCTAAGTACAACCTTCAGTTTGGGATGAAGAGTTCATTCTTAAGTCATTCCTTCTGACTCGAATGGCCCTGCAAACACTATTGACCGCATGCAAAACGCGTCTTGTTTATCAGCTGTCAGAAAGTCATCGTAAACTGATTTAGGTTAAAAGCTGATCTATCGATCGTTCTCCCCTCTTCTGTCAGTGAGTGATATGGCTGCTTTTTGAAGATCTCTGCAATTGATCTATTCCTCCTTCAGATAGCAAACACCTGAATTACTTATTCATTACTCAAGTGTTTGCCTGCCACACAGTTTGAAGTACTGACTAATTCACTTTGCCAAAAAATCTATTGGGCACAAATGGACATTTTCAGGACGAGTGGTCTGTGCAAGTTTTGAATTGAATAGAGTGAACGTTCAAGGCTGAATGTTTTTCCTGCCTGTTAATTAGTTCTTATAACAGAAATGTGGGAAAGGAAGTGTGTCCTCTATCACACCCAGAGCTAATCCTTCTGAATACTAGGAGGGAGGTTCCTCGACAGGTCCTCGTGGGCTCACATGAATACCAAAGATGGACTTTTTTTGAAGCGAAGAAGAATGCCTCACCTATCTAATTTCCTGTCCGTTGTGATAGCAGTTTCCTCCATTGAAAGTCATTTTCGTCATATAGAGAGCTCCCCTCCGCCCCCCCCTCTGTGTTGCACACACACACAAAGATACAAAGAAAAGAAAGAAGCAGGCAGAGTGATGTACAAGTCGTCAATTCATAAGTGAGCCCTGACGTGTTTCTGTCCTGCGTCGCCTCAGTTGGTCAGGCTCCGACGAATGCAATTGGTAAACCACTGAGCGTGTTGTTCTCTTACCCTTGACGTAAAGCGGAGAGGACTATGTCCTGAAGACAAATGAGGCCGACTGCTGGCACAAAATGAAAGGTATCTTTTAATCTTCGACTCGGATACAATCTAAGTGGGTTAATTAGGGCAAAACACCACTCCTTCCACCACAGGGAACATGCTGTGAAGATACGTCTCAACAAGGGCGCGATCTGTGTTGCATGGTTATTTGGCTGTTTTTCACAGATGCTTTTCAAGTTTCAAATTTAATATGTAAAGGATGAAGTGGAGACAAGATTCACCACCAGTATCCTGGTCCATCAACTGCAAACGTGTCATCTGGTCAATACAACGTCCGGAGCTTGAATTTCCTTGGCTGGAAGTTGCACATTATAAAAAAAAAAGAAAAAAAAAGCTATAGCTCAATATATAACCCCTTTTTACAAAAGCAGAGTTAAGAAATCTAGGATAACAGAGTAAAGCCAGGCTTGACCTAACCCGGTCAGCGCATCCTGGCTTAATCTGTTTTCCCAAACGCCAAGCCTGGCTGATCAGGTACAACTAATTCAAGCCAGGTTTTATTAATCCAGATAAATACGCATTCATGGCTGTCTTCAAAAGGCCGGGAGGTTGATCTCAGACTCACTGATGGTGAAATGGGCTACTTGCACAGAATAAATCTCCATGGTAACTTATGTGCCACTGCTTTCATGAAACCAAATCCAGGCTTAATTCAGCCAGGACATCTGGAAAATCCCCTCCCTTTTCCAGGTTTCTTGAAACAGCCCCCTGGACCGACAGTGTCCGAACTGTCAAACAAGTAACTGATATATGTTTTAGGACTTCTGAAGAATTTGATCAAAGAAATCTTTGGATAGCAAAATTGCAATACTAACATGAATCAAGTGAAAAATGTTGCTCTGTAATATTTACTCATGTTTGAATCAACCATACTATACTTTTGTATGTATTTTGCACCTGTAATGATTGTTACAAATATCCTGTCTACTTCTCTTTACCCACACACTGTGTCAGTGTGAACAAAAAATAGTTTTTAGTAGGTCTGAAAGTAAAGCAGGTTTGTCTATATAGCACCATTAAGCCACAGCAGCTCAAAGTGCTTTAGAGAGGCATAGAAGTATATGACGTTAAAATTGCAGTTACATGTTTAATTTACTGGAAAGCCTCAGCACACAATGATGCTGTGAGCCCTGATTTAAATAAGCTGGCAGTCCTCTGGTATTCAGGAGCCTTGTTTCACAGGAGGTGGGAGCATAGAAACTACAAGCTGCTTCGCCTTTTGAGTCAACCTGTCCCACATGACCTGAGGGGTCTGGATGCTTCTTCACATACAAGTAAATCAGAGATGTGTTTAGGCCCAGGACCATTTAATGCTCTTTAGACGAGTAATTAAAGTGTATCCCTTCACGCTCAGGAAGACAGTGCAGTTATTTAGGGACAGATGTGAACGGTGTTAGGCTTAATGATAACATCAGCATGCTCACATGTTGCTATTTAGCTTTCGTCAGGTCAAAGTTTTACAGTCGATGGAAATTTAAGAGATAACCAGAGTGATTTGAATTCATCCTGAAAGGTTTGTATCTGTTTTTAGTTTCTTAATCAAGTTCTTATTTCACTCTATTTTACTACTCTTACTGTTTTATCTTTTAATCTAACTTTTACATTTTCATCATCTCTGTCCCTTTTGGGTGCATTGGTCTCAAATTGATCTTTTAAATTGTTTTTTTCTTTTTTAATTTAGCATGAACATTTTTATTAAATGATTTTAATTTTCTGGTCTACAACTATATGTCCTTTTATTGGCCTGTCAATTATCTGTTAAGCACTTTGAACTGCGCCAAACTGTATGAAAAGTGCTATATAAACAAAGTTTGTTTGATTGATTGATTGATTGATTGATTGATTGATTGATTGATTGATTGATTGATTGATTGATTGATTGATTGATTGATTGATTGATTGATTGATGCAATATTTGACCTGCTGGTGATGCTACATGAAAAGCCAGGGACTCACCAAAGTCACGGGATTAAATCACCATCATCGTCAAAAATTCAATGTCAACTAGTTTGTTGAGATTTTGACCAAAATGTTTGAAAAACATCTTTTCCATCTATACACATGTAATGTGACCAAAACGTGGACCTGCTCATATGGCGTGTCAGTATCACATCTTAGGAGTCAGTAGGATAAATTACTGATTCAAGCAAAACTCCTGTTTAGTTTCTGTATTTTTACTGGATTTATACTGTAAAAACAAAGTATTATTATTTAATCTATCTTCTTTTTCCAACACAGATTAAATGTGGGTTGATCCATCTCCCAGAATGAACCGAACTGAAACAGAGGGATCCTATAAACAGTAAGCAGAAACACATGCACACACCATCACTCACATTTACCATTGCAATTTAGAGTCTATAGTTTGCAGTTAATGACTTGCATGACTTTGGAAGATGGTGATGTATTTAAGTCTGTATGCACTGTGTTCATGTTGCAATGATGTTTATCATTGTGAACAGTCTAAATGAGTCTAAATGTATGTGGGTGTGGACAGTAAAATTTGCCAATGTCCTTTAGCCTCTCGTGTTTGAATATGAACCTCAAATTACAGAATGCTGTTGTTTTCCAGTCTCAAAGAAAACAACGTTTAACCCTTGAATGCATTTCTCATGTCGCTGCCAACTCACGACTATATAACACCGACTGTTATTTATCCATTTTATCAGTTAAGGACAACTAGTATTTCTCAAACTATTTGTCTGTAACAAATCTCTGGTATCAAAATGTCAAAAATGATTAAAAAAAAACAACCTGTTTTTATAATGTTGCTATCCAAAGAGAGTATAGGCAAAGTGTATTTATTCAGTGATAGAGAATGATTTATAATGGGGCTGCAGCTGAATTACAGGTGAGGTTAAGATAAGGTTTTTTTTTTGTTTGCTATTGAAGGGTTTTGACAGCAGCTCAGCAAATGGAACTGTACATACAGATGATGAGGAATTAAATGTGGCTACCATTCATGGATCAGATCATTGAAATGGAGCAAATGACATGCACAGTATACTGTAGAGAGGAGTCAGGACACCAAGGTAACACTTTGTAATACTGTGTAAAAGAAATTGAGTAGTTACTGAGGAACAAATCAGAAGATAAGATGATAATTAAAGACTGTCAATGAGTAGTTCCCAAATAGCTCTGAATCAAGGACTATATATTAAATAAAGAGTTACCAGAGAACAGACTGGGGTAGACTATATTATTGATTTATTATGATTAGTTAATACGTTTATTTGCCACAAAGTAGATGAGGAGTCAGGGCCAACCACTTTCTCCATGAGGAGTTTCTGATTAACTCTAAACCAGCTGCAGTTTACTAATGCCTCATTCATTACTCCTTACTTAATCATGAATTACTCTTTTTGTGCCCTCAAAAGTAAAGTGATGCATAATACTAACTCGTGTTTTTTGCTTTTTGCTTACCCAGAGGAAGTTGACTGAGTGTGCTGCATGCTGGGAATTAATAAGCATTCATTCTCTGTACTCTCTTATCCTATGCAGGTTTGCAGGGGATTGCCGGAGCCCGTCCCAGCATGCATTCAGCTACATCCCGCTGCACCCCGCCGGGTGCCAGTCTTCTACAAGGCTATTACACACTCGTGTTCACACCCACACACACCCATTTCTCCAGTTCACGTAAGTAGGCATGTGTTTGGCCTGTGGGAGGAGAAAACGCCACATGTAAAACAGGCACAGGGAGAACATCAACCAGAACACTTCAAAACCATTTAAAACTTTTCTGCTTTCATTCAATAATCCTTCAGCGATTTGTGCCTCATGTGTCTTTTTTGTGAGGGTGCTTATGTTTTAAATATACTTTTTTCACATGTGTAAAGTCTCCAATACTTTGCAAATTGCATGGTTTGCTACTGAAGGATGCGCCCAGGGGCTCTTTGCTTTCAACAGTCTTATTCATTCACTTCACACACTCATGTTCTCAGCCGATACAGATGATCCAAATCATCCCGCTTCCAGTTACAAGCCTCATTCTTTAACCTCAAGGCAACTGAAGCTGCAAACAGTGCTACAGGTTACCACCTTTAAAATATTCCCACCATAACTCAGCTCTGAAAACATCAGCATATTTTTAGTATCACATGTGGTACATAAACCCATGTATATTGCACATTATGTGGATCTGCACAGAACAGATCTTTTTCTGTATCTAACACGACTTAAATGACAGCGTTGCATATTCTCTGTCTTGTCATATTTGTGAAACTTGTTAATTTAAATTAATTAATTTGAATCATAACTAACTGCATTAGTGTCAGGTCAGTGACTGTTTAATTCCTGTCATGAAAAATGGGTATGTAATATATTAATATTCCCCAGGACTGGGGATATGTACACGTGATATCTATGGTAATTTACCAGTTTTTAAATGAAACATCACAACTCATTAGACATAATGAACCTTTTTCTTGGTATGTAGATCCAGACTCGCACAAAGAAACACGCACATAGTCAGTAAGATACAATAAGAATTTTAATCTATAAACTCCACCTCCTCAATCTTTCCTTTCTTTTCCTTAACTTTGTTTTATCACTTTAAACGAAGCAGCCCACTGTGCAAGGGCATTTCATGTGGAACATAATTACAAGAAGCAAACTGTAAACAAGTCACAATTACCTTGATGTTTTTTAAGTTTTCAAAACTGCTTTGTCTATATTCATGGTAATCAGCCAGCATCAGCCCACACTTTGATGGCTGGTGATTCTAATGATGTTCTAAATCATCATAGGTCACTACTGGAGCACATTAAGTCACTTCTTTATTCATTAAAAACACTTTAATGAGGCCCAAATGAATTGTGTTAAGTAGAACACGAGCTATTCAGAATAACTAATAAGACTGTATCGTGGGCTGGCAATGCTAAAAACTACAGTGTAAACATTGTGATGGACTCTAACATAACGAGGTGGGCTTCGATGTGAGCTCTCTGTCGGGTAGACATTAAGGATTACAAACTCAAAATAAACACTACAGAGGCACTTTAAGTGTTAAATTCTATTTAATAAACATTAAAGAAAGAGTCAACCTTGAAAGGGGAGGGAGAACATTTTTCTTTTATTACACATCAGTTCAGTTTTGATTTGTGAATGTGAACTTGTCTCCGCCTAATCACAGCAGGTAAGATGAACTGTCTGCTCTCGCTTGTCACATATTCAGCTTACAGTGATAACAATATCAGATTTTCTACCTATTCATTGTTACCTCTGCCAAGCAGGTTATATTTTTTGTGCAGTTTGTATTTTTGTCAACATGAGTACAGAAAAACGACTGGCCTAATTTTCACGAAACTCGGTGAAAGACTGTATCATGGGTCAAAGAAGAATCTATTACATTTTGGAGTGGATTCAGATTACGTGGCAGATTCAGAAATTATTTTTCCCTTTCATTGAAATTGCGAGTTTGGGCATTTTGACCACTAAATGCAGTACAGTACATCTAAAAATCCAGTAGATAGTAGTCATGTTCAATCTTGACAAAACATAGGCTTTCCTTGAAATAAGATGACTCCATATAGTAATCTACATTCATGGGTACCAGTGATCCTCTGGGGTATACGTTAACTTGCTTAAACTTAATACAGCAGGCAGTCATCATGGAGCACCGGCAGACAGCGGGTTCATGTTGTACAACCGGAATAGTACAATAGTAACATTGCCACAATAGTTATAATAAAAATAAACCAATTTTTTTCTCTAACAATGGCATGAAAGTGGAATCGTAACTTCACACATATCATGCAACTAATTATACTCTTGTTCATATCTAGTTTCAATTTATAAGTACATAATAAATGCATAGCTGAGCTGTGAGGCTTCAGCTCGGCACAAGCGTACTTTAGAAATATATCCAGACATTTATGCTGGTGGCAGCTGCACTTTTGCAAATCTTTGAAGAATACAATATCGGTCATGGTGGAGGTCTCCACTCTCCAAGTGCCTTTTTAGCTTTTGAATAGATGAGTTCTTCATTTCAGCCAATAGAAAACAAAAGCAGCTTCTCATTTCTTGCTGCTGATTGTTGATTTTGTTGAAATATGGCATTTTCTATGTCACTTGGTGGCTAATTAAATAACATGAACATTAATGGCTTCATAAGTTGGTTGAAAGACTGTCTCTGGACGACTGTTTGATTTACCCTTGATGGCTTCCTCTTAACTTGTGCCATTACAGACTGAACCTGAATATTTTGCCAAAAAAGTCTGCATAAACTCAAGAGATGATCAATGGGAAAATAATTGAATATGAGTAAAGAATGATGAAAAGTGTCAACTCAGACTGCTATTTTTGTTTTTTTTTGTTTGAATATAACCATTTTTAATATGATAGGCATTATTCACTTTTAAGGTCATGAGAGAAAACATAATGCTCTTTAGGGTTATGTTGATGGGGAACATTGATTTTATTGTGTGTTAACTTAACCCTAAAAGATAATATATTAAGTTGATGATGTGCATGTACAGTGGGGAGTCAACATTACAAGCTAAAGTTTCCAACTGAAAAGATTCTGTTTAACCTGTGAAGCCCTTGGCTATTTTTTTTGGAAACTTGTTGCACACAAAAATCACTCCAGATTTAGTCAGTAGCTGCTGCAGCACACTGAAGTCAAAATGATCAACCTTAGGCTCCATGGATAAGATAAATTGGGATGATTTAGAAATACAATAACTTTGCATATCCTTATCACAAGGCCAGTGAGATTGAAAAAACTCCAGCAAAACCTTTTTACTTTCACCTGATGAAAACTGGCAAATAGAGAGTGAATAACGGCCTCAGAACAATGAATCAGGAAATAGTGATGTTATTCAACCTGTTCTAAAAATTCTCACCTGCAACTCTACCAAATTTGCTGCAACAGAAATGAAGCACAACAAATGTGACATTGTGACATCCATTTAAATAATAGTAAATAAAAAATGGTGCTGGTTGTTGTAGTTGTTTTTTATTTATACATAACGATAAAAAAAACAACTACAACAACCAGTGCCATTTTTCGAGGGTTGCCAAGTTGCTTTGGTGTTTTTAGATTTAGAAAAGGCTTAAAAAAATCATTCAAATGCCACCAATGATCACTCAGAGCACAGCCCCACACATTAGCATTTCAATATGAGCAGAACATCAAAGCTTGAATGAACAGCTGTGCACAGTTACAGTTGCCAAGCTATGATTGGACAATCGCTGTTAAGGGGAGGGCTTTCGCAAAGGTCAGTTCAACAACTCCTACAACACAATGACACATCGTTTGGTGATTTTACTGGAATAAAGGGACTAATTTATTCATTAGTGGACTAACTCCTAATATGTGTGACCTGATCAATACACTGTTTATTTCACTCATTACAGTACAGGAAGAGTTTTTAGTGTTGGCCGCTGAGTCATGCTGACTCATTCTGTTCTTCAGTAAGAGATGATTAATGTAGCCGATGAGTTTCTTTCACAACAGATGTTGTCCATTACTAAAACAAATGCAGTTTCAATGTAATTATAAAATAATCAAAAGCACCTTTAAAAGATGAGATCCAAAACAATCCCTCCGTTTAGACTGTAACCCTGCAGTTTACAGCTTCTATGTAAATTCTTTGTTGCTACCTGATTTATCAAAACCACTAAGTATGCAGTGATAGTAAAACTTGTCGACTAACAAAATGAAATATAAATGAACTGTCACATTGGGAATAAATGTGCTTCACTTCCAGCTGAGACATTCCTCCAGTTGGGACAAAACACCCAGTCGAAACGAAAACTCAGCACGTACACTCATCCCCCGTAGGAGTCTCCGGTTTGACCAATGGATGGTTTTATCTGTGACCTGGTTTCCATGCATATTAATTATGCTTCCATCCTCGTGTGCTCACAGGCAGAGGGATTTTCACAGATAACAGTCTGCTTATAGTACACTGATAGTTGGCGCAATGTGTTTCACAGACCATCAGCCAAATAATTCACTGTAATGAGACGTGGCTCATGCAAAGCGAGAGCAGGAGAAATGAACTTGGGGAGATTGGGGTCTATTGGAGACAGGATGAGAGGCAGAGAGAGGAAGCGGGAGGAAGGGCGAGAATCCTCAATGATGAGTCATGAAACATTCGAACCATGACAATAACTCAGAGAGAGACACGGGGAGCGAGGAAGAAGAGAAAGCAGGTGGCACTACGGCAGCGAGTCATGATTTACCATAAATAGACTAAATTAAAATATGATGATGACTGTAATTACAAATACAGATAATAAAACATGCAGTGGGATGAATGTAAAATGGACACTGCTGAATGAGCCAAACCTCCTCTTTTTTAAAAATTTTATTTAGATTATGACACTCTGTAAAACTATTAAAACTATTAACATACAAGTAAGCAAATATCCCAATCACTTGCAAGTTTTTTTTTTATTCATGCTTTATATGTGGAGAAGAAGTGTTCCAGAGTTGACTTTTGGACTGCAGGGTAGAAAATTGAGCAGGGTTACTGACCTTTATGCCAGACGACTCGGCAAGAAACCTTCTTACCAAAACGCCCTTGAGCTTGACACTGAATCCCCACCAGCTCCAGGACTGCTGGCCTGTGGCTGCCTCTGACCTCTGACCTTCGTGCAGAGGGGGAGCAAGTGCATAAAAAAAAAATCTACCCTGCTCTCGGGCATGATATACTATCTACTCTTGCCTCTGCATGGACGAGATAGCAGCGGCGGTGAAAACTGATTCAGCGAGACGCAGGAGCACTCAGTCAGAATTAAGTATGGGGGAGATTAGTATTCATTTAAGAGATGCTAAAGTTTTTTTCTATCAGGGGAGGCTAAATTGACACATTAGTATTCACCTAAAATAATAATGATAGAAAAATAAAAAATAAATAATCATGTAGTCCATTTCTGGCTGTAACCCATTCACCTTAGAGGCATTATATTATTATTCTAGGAAGAGTGACAGGGTATGAATATGTTATTTTTCCATAAAAACCTAATAGTAGATGGCAGACAATTGCACAAACTGATGGTCCTGCAGAAAGACTCTTCACATTCGAGCTCCCATCTGTGTCACAGCATGAGTCTGTTCTCTCATAGTCAGTCAGTCAAACGTGTATTGCGTTTCTTGCTATGTAGATGCACTGAGGTCGCATATGAAATATCAGACGTCTGCCGGCAAAGTTTTTAGTAGTCCACCAGCGTCCAGGCATGCTCCAACATCTGTCATGGCCGAAAGAGGGCAACTTCCTCCTCATCCGACCTGAGTAGCGCAGCCATTTGTTGCTCTTCTCTTCGGCTTAATCAGCCACGCAAATGCTTTCAGCTAATTGATTTAAATGATCTCTGTCTTGTACAGCAAAGTCATTAGCATCCTTGTATTTTTGGCAACTGTAGCAGTGGTGTCTACCTGCATTTGCTTCGTGTCTGATTGATTGATTAGCATCTTTGTAAGAGTTAGAACCAGGATTAAAATCGAGACTTGCTGATGTGAGAAAACTACATTTATGTTTATGTGCATTGACAGAAAACACACACTGCGAAGTCATCCCGTTTATACATCTTCTCATTTATCAATGCAAAAGTTTGATGTGATTACAAAGACGGGCTCGCAGATGCAGTCTCTCCTCAGGAGTAAATTTTTATTGATCAAAAAAGACTTAAGCATGTAAATTCTGATTTGTATGTGTGTGTTGTCTGCAGTGTGGCTGCAGAGCAGAATCCATCACTATTGGCATGTGGACCTGATTACTGGAGAGACTCCGAAAGTCTCATAGACCTATGATAAAGAACTCTGTCCAGGCCTCTTTACAACCACATCAGTCAGGGTGTCTGCACAAAGGAACAGTGCATTGCAAGAAAAAAAAAGAAGAAAAAAATACCATTGCAGGCCTCGTCTTGGCACAATCGCCTTAACTCGGCTCTATTCAAGCAGAGAGTCTTGTGTCTGGACCGCAGGACGATGTTTAACATCCTTAGACAAGATGAATACAGAATATTTTAAGTAAGCAAGCATATTTTGATTGGACAAACCCAAATTTCAAATCAAATTAAAGCCTTAAAGTTTTGAATGTGGGACTGTACGTGAAAACATGTAATATTCATAGTGGAATCTGACTTGCATTTGATTCTTATTTGAAATGTTACTAAGGTTCAGTAGCAGTAGTGCAGGCGTGGTGGTCCATTTTGATTTGAAACATTGTTCTGGCAAAAGGCATAAAATAAAATGTGAAAAATTATCTTTCTGGCAGCATGTATGATAATGAGGATGGAGTTTGCATTTTGCAACTGCAGGCAGAAAAAGCCCCGTCTGACTAAGCTCCTGGCTCACAGAGCAAGTAAAGACAGTACATATTTTTATGCATCACATGACAACAGTTAACGCACACAAAAATGCTTCATCCTATTCAGAGTCTCCACCGAACACCACAACTGAGAAACATACATTTTTATGTCCCACAGCTGCTACTGAAACCCATAACCGGGTTATTCATTAGAAAATCCAACTTTCTTTTTCATGTTGTCATGACGTTCAGCTTTTGGTTGTTGAGTCCTCAACACATCATTGGGTGGCGGCATTGAGTCTGCTTTGCCTGTCAAAGCATCATAGGCTCAGCGTGTCTTGGTCAGCTGGAAGGATTTTTCATTAGAAATAAAAGTCCATACAATGATGAATAGATAATGGATTCCAACGTCAATACTGGTGTTAAAATTAGAGCTGAATTTATTTACTTTATCTTCAAGACTTTCCTAAAGCTAACAGAGTAAATGGATCAAATTCTGATCGGGAAATGAGTCATGTGATGCATTTTTATTTAAAATATCCACAATTTATCTGCTGTTTTACAGCTGCAACAATAATGGTGCATGCTAGGGTGGAGTGATGTCAGCAGATGTTGACAGGCTTTTTTAATTAATTCTTCTCAGGGGGAGACAAAAGTTCCACACTGCAGTTTTGATATTACTTCAGAGTCAATGATAGGGGGATGAGGTAAGGCTGTAAAACTCACTAACTTGGTTCAACCAAATTTTATAAAACATTTACAGTAATAATTAAGAAAAATATCTCTGTGTAAGTCCCTAAATTTCATGTTGTTTCTTCAACAAGTCAACACAATCTGAATGTGTCTTGATGAGAAATGTCCCTTATCACAGCCATTTCACATTAAACCACGTATAAACTTCTTTTTTTTCTTTTGTGTACATTCCCCTTTCTCTTGATGCTGCAAACCACCGACTTGCACCGAAATGCAGCCTTTCATCTGTGGCGGGAGCACCTGTGTGACTCACTAACAGGGAAATGATGTCACCAGTTTGTAGCCATGTTGCTGTGTATAGTCTCTGCTTCTCAGACACATCAACAAAAATCAGGGCAGCTCATTTCCTGGAAGCTCTCAGCCTTCTTGTAAAGTTTAATCACGAGGAGATCCCATGCTATGATCGCAAAGCCGTGAACCAGGCAAGCATGAAAACACCATTTCAAAGAAAGTATGTACTTGAACACATGTAATCCTTTAAGCCAGCAGACTACATATTAATTGTCACTTAGAACAGATAAAACAACTATCATGATGTGAACAGTGATCTTATATGGACCGATTTTTGTGAAAAGAAAAATTTGAGGAGTTGTTGAGGATTCAAAAAAAAAATCCATTTATACGTTGCTTGAACAGAAAAACAGCATGTAAAGTAATACTTATCACAGGTTATAACATAGTATTTAAAACCTTATTTCACAATATAAACAGTGTCCTTTCAATGAAGTGATGTTTTTGCTATATATATGATTTAAATGAAGCAATATAAAATGTATATAATCATATCATGTATGCATGTACATAATATGTATGAGCTGTCTCTAATTTTCTCTTGTTTTAATCTCAAATTCAAATGCCTAAAGTAACAAAAACCTCCTTTTCACTTGCTCATCAACATGCTTTTGGAGGTCACTGTAGTTAAACAAGACCTCTGGGGGACCCTGTAGTATCTGTTAACTTAAACTAACTTGTCTGTATGATTGGTCCCATTTGTACAGTGGCTCCATAATGGCCTGGACAAGTTGTTTGTGGAGAGTTTTCAAGTAGGGCCCATGTGAATAGACCCCCGGCCACACATGGGCTGTTTATGCAGAAATTTAATTAATCTCATGAGACAAGAAGGGCCCCAATTTTGCCCATCAGGTTATATATAACGTGTGACTTTTTGTTTTGCATTCACTGCACAAGCAACCCAGGCACCCAGTAGGAGTCATTAGTGCAGCGAAGCCATCTGCACAACTGTAAGCTCCACGGTGAAAAGCACCACATCTGGGCATTGAATTCAGTTTGCTGCAGTGGTGGGCAAATCATCTTCATCTGCACCACACAGGCACCAACCGTAAGTAAGCTGAGCACTTGTGCAAGTAATAAATATGAAATACCATCTTGGATGGGAGTGGTAGAGAATTGCAAATAAAGGTTGATCTACAATTTAGATTTACCAGTACATGAACACATGTTTAACCCACATGGTAACCAGGAGAAATCTCACGTAAGACCCACTTCTGCCATAAGACTTAATGCTCCTCATTAGTGGCCAACATAGGCAAGAACACACTTTTATCTGTACAGTTTAATGCAATCTAATACAACTGTTCTGTCCTAATGTGTAATTTTTAATATGCACAAATCTTCAGTTCATTGTCATTGGGGTGTTTATTCGTGTTTTTATTCTAGCATTAAGTTACAGATAGGTACTTATGGAGTAGAAATGGATTCAATTTCGTCACTTCCTGTAAGGAAACACAAAATTTCTCAATTGATGGTGTGATTTTATATCAAGTAGTCCTGTGAATTAAAGAAATTGCAGCAACTATTGTTACATGGCTCATTAACAATGGCAGGTTTGTGCAGAATTTTCTGTGTTGCACATGCAGTGGCCATTACTCACTGACCAATTAGTAGTCTGCAGGGTTTTTACATCACCTCATGCTCAATTGGAATCTCAAAACCTGTGATACCAAAAACTGTTGGCCTACCAGATAATATTCACAACTTTAGCCCTGCAAAAAAAATTATAAAGGTAAAGTCAAGCTGAGCTGCTGCCAGTAGTGGAAAAGGTTTTTTTTTAGTGCCCACATGTGGACGCTGCCAATGTGTGTGTCAGCGGTGTCAAGTTGTTGACCTGAACTAGCACAGAGGCTTTGCTTTATTCATGGGCAAAAGAAAAAAAACTCTGTTCCCAACTCAATTGTCGGACAAAGATTTTAGTATTGGAAATCTGTCAAACTCTTCCTGTCTACAATACCTGCATGTGGCACTGACAGAATGGTTAATGTTGATGTTAATGTTATGGCAAAATAAATATGGCTAGTGTGTGGCAACTAAAAAACTCGTGATGTTATGGAAAGATTGTGATAACAACTGATAAAAGGGGAAATCATTAATCTCTCGTATGTGGCAGCCCATGACACAAATTCTGGTCTCTCGCATTAAAGTCAGATGTGATACAAGGGGCAACCAACCAAGTGACATCACCCACTGGTTTGTGAACTACTGTTCAGATGCCTCAAGTTTAGCATTTTGTCAGTTGCCATAATGCTATTTTGGAGCCCTTTCGGCAAAAATCACATGAGACTGACTGACTTTTGAGTTCCAATCTGAAATACATTTTCTCTACTAAAACTTTTTCTCTGCGATGGCAGCATACAATAATTCAAAGCTGATGTCATTAAATAGAATGTCTAATATGGTAGATGATGAAAAGAAGTGGAAGTTCTTCAGTTATCATTCCTGGTTTGACATTCACTCAGATCAAGGACTTATCAATGCCCGGCCTCTCTGCTGAGATCCCAAACGCCTTTCTCTTCACATTTGCAGTATCCTGATTTTAGATAAAAGCAATTCCTCTGAGGTATATTGTTATGAACACAAAGAGAATATTGCAAATTATGTGCTTTTTCAAGAAATTTCAAACTGTTGCTCTATTTCTACATCTGTTGTGTTTGTTTGTAGGTGTCTTTGTGTATGTGGCTGCTCGGTATGCTGCTGGTTCACTGGAATCCGCATTGCTTTGACATGTCAATTGATTTATTTCCTGGACTTGAATTTGTTTTCACCCAGTGTCTAACAGACACACAAAACAGACTAGACCTTGCCTGAACAGATGTTTTCAGACAGGAAGTAACAACACCCTCCTTCCCCCTTCACCCACGTCAGCACTTTACAGTTTCAACTCCATCACTTCCCCTTTCACCAAGCGACATTCAAGTTGCACTTGTAAATGTCTATTTGCATATTATCACGATCCACAGATGCAAGCTACAGCTCTGTTTATTGATGCTGCAGCTCTGGAATCAAATATATGAAATTAACCAATATAGCTCAACCAGACATCACGTGGTTTCAAATTAAACTGCTGTGTGCTGATAATATTAATTCTTGAGTTCAGGGACACTTCAGACAAACTGGTTATCCTGGAGCTAAATTGCTTTCAGACAAACCTCTTCTCTGGTAATGAATGCATGCTCCTCTCTATTTATTCCTTCTGCTTCTGCTAACAATATAATATCATTGCACGGAGAGCCAACCAGGCTCCTGTGCTGGTGAAATGGTTACATAATTAAAACTGTAAATAGGAATTATTATTTCAAAATGATCAAATGAAACAGGCCTAATCTTTTGTGCCCAGTTGGCAGTGGAAACTTCTTGGCTCCGTGTGTGTATTGATTTTGCTGGTTTTCTCATCTGGTATGTTGACAAGAAGCAAATACATACAGCAAAGCTAAATGACTGCTATTTAATTTGGTTGCAGTGAGTCAGCAGTCTGCTGTTTACCTGAAGGGAAATGATAGCCCAGGTCCAGTTTAACGGCCCATTGGGCTGCAGCTGGATGCATGCCTTTACACAACTTGTGGCTTTTAATCAATTTATATTGTTTTCGAATGTTAGGCTAGGAAAAAGTCTTTGATTCAGCTTGTTACGAATTACAAGAATCTCCGACAAGAAAAGAGAATTTTCAATTTGCAGTATTTGTGTGGTTTTGACTGCTCGACTGCAGTCTATGCTGGAGAGCTAGACTTTAAGGCATACAGGTTCAAGCTAGCTGCCAGCCAGCACCCGAAGCACCAACCATATGTGTGCAGAGTGTGTCTGTGTTGTTTGTAACACAGCTCCAATCTAACCAGAAATTCAGTTCTTTCCATACTTGTCCTCCGGCCTCTTTTCTCCTCTACATAGCTAATGAACTGGAAGTTTGAGATAACTATTCTCACTCCATCTAAAATATTTTCAACTCTTATGGACACCGTCACCTCAATTTGCACCACCACTGTTTTCCACCGTACATATCCACTCATGTCTTTAAATTTACTTTGTGTGCTATTTACTTGATACGCTATTCAATCTCTATGCTATTGCACTTTAAAAATAAGCTTTTAGTTCTTAGCAGACATTATGGTTGAGACCAGATGGATGTAAACTAACAATATGACACCTTTACCACTTCTAACTTGTTGTGTTTTGTTGTGTTGTGTTCTTACATAGCCTTTCTCATATTATTCAAATCAAAAAAAGGACAATAGCTGGTCACCATTAGCATTGTATTAAATAAAATCATCGTATTTTTAAATACTTTTGAGTTTTCTCTGGTCTACTCTAAACAGTGTTTGCTGCAGAGTTGGGTGTGGAGTTATATCTGCCATTGTCCTTGGTCTTCTGTAGCCTGGTATTATCAGACCCAAATACACTGCATGAATAAACGCTGCATTGGGGATCGTTTCCTGTCTTGCATCCTAATGGGCGCAGACCTCTGGTTAATTTTTAAACTATTGGAGCATACTTTCTCCATTTAGTATGTTGTGCACCGGAACTCACAGAGCTGTAAACAACAGAGACTCTTAACCCAATGTGAGCAAGATGCAATGCCATGCCGGTAAATGACCACCGCAGACTTTGTAAAGTAAATTTAAGGATACAAGCAGCATTGTTCTCGCTCCTGTATCAATTCCTTGCTATTTGCTAGTGTTGCTAAAACTGGTTGTATCGCTTCATCTAACTCTACTGCTGCCATTCTTGGTAGAACTACATTTGGAAACAAATGTCTGACTTTAACACCGTGGCACTTTACCATCCCCACTGGTCGCTGATTGATCCGCCCTTAATGGTGGCATATAGCAACAAGTGGAGCTGTGAGCAATATAGGCTACCACACTTCTCCTTAATGACAGTTCTTAATGACATTTCCAACTGTAGAAATTGCAAGCTGGAAGCACTTTGATATCTTTTTATAACCTTCACCTGCTTTGGAGGCACCAATTAGCTGAATTTCTGATCTCATGATTGTTGGTTGATACCACAAGGTGTGAGGAGTCAGAGAGTTTATCGGCTCCAAACTGAAAACGCCTAATGGCATGTCTTGACTTCCCTTTCAAGGTCTAACGAGATAATTAAGGTCAATTAGGAAGTCATCCATTTATTTATTTGGTCTCAGGAGGAGAGCAACATGGTGAGGGTCCTCTGCTGGTATCTTTAAAGACAGCTTCTCTCTAACACAGACATCACATTTGTCTCCATCTGCCCCAGAAAGGCACCTATTCCCTGTTGCTTTCGACTGTGTCACAATGAGTTTGTCTTTCTCCATTAAGGCTCTGATGTTGTGGAAAGAGCTGAGCCCCGACTCAGCGCAGACACAGTTTATTATTCATTACATTTCATTCTTTCCATCTCTGCAGTGTCTGGCCTTGCTGTACTTGTACCACACAAGTGAAATTGCAGAATAAGTGACCTCTCTTATATTGCCTGGGATAACAAACTTAGAGGAGACGTGTATCAGCAAACTTGATATTATTAATACAACACCAAGCACATAATTGCATTGGCAGAGACATTATAAATATAATATTTTACAGATATTCTAACTCCACAGGGTCCCTAAAAACTCAGACAACAGCACCACTTTTATGTTTGTTTTATGCCTGAATTATTCATTTAGAAATCCCCCTACAATGTGCCAGAAGTGGCTAAAACTGTGTTCTGATAATCAAGACACAAAACTGACTCAAGTGAAAATAAACAAGCTACAAAACCCAATCAATGAACGAGCGTAACCAGCAGTCTTTTTCAAATTTCGAAGTAAACAGCAGACAGGATGTTGAACACAGTAGGGGTTTCTGTGTCACTGACGATGGAGCTGTTAGCAGTAAGCAGTTACACCATTACAGGAAGTGGAGCAGGTATGGGAAATGAAATGAGAGCGGGGTTTATAAAAGATGAGGGGGCTCGTCGAATGATGGGTTAAAATATTTTCAGAGAGCTATTTGTGGCCTGCTGCTTTGCACACTAAATACAGACAGAACAGCATGGAGACGCTGCTTTTTCTATTTCCTCAATTCAACTACATGGCCCCAAAGGAGGAAGCATATTTCAAAATGCTTGGTCCTGAACACTTGCAGCCACCAAAGATGAAGGACGAGAGCAGCAGGTTGGTGTTTAAACCATTTAAAATGTTTACATGATGAGTAATTTCATATTTTTTAGCAAGTGTTGCGGATTGTTTCAGAAATCTAAGCTGTACATCTTTAATCACCAGAGGAAGATTAGGCAACAGGTTCTGTACCAAGAAGTCTGCTTTTAATCAGCACCATTATAAAGGATATGTGATGTCTCTATGCCACCACAGCTGACACTATATTAAGTTGTTGAAGTTGAAAAAGCTGCTGTCTTTCCTGATGAGTTTCTGCTGGCTTTTTGTTAAAACGTCAGTGTACATGACTTCTTGCAATTCGTACTGTACCGCAAAGATGTTGTGTAAGTGATTGTGCATCGTGTAAACCTCTTTAGAAACGTATATTTAAGGAGAAAAGTCTGTGATAAGTTGCTGATTTGGTGAATAGTGCCACGGCTGCAAATACAGACAGTCTGAGGAACTTGATGTATTTTCTCCCTCGTTTGCAGACAGAAAGACAAGGAGAGGAAGAGTCGACTAAGCCTTTTTCTCACCAAGTCAGGCTCTCATGAAAACGTCAGTCCCCATAAAAAGACAAATACGACATCAAGCAAGTGAGGAAGAACCCATTAATTACACATACAGGCCATATTATTCATTTTTAACCTCTATTTCCTTGACTCATTACACACTTACAGAAACATGGCATCCAGACGTCTGAGAATCCAGAATATTTTTTTGCTGCATCATTAGGAAAGAGCTGACCGCATCTCTGATTTTACTTTGCAGCATCTCACCAGAGGCAGCGTTGCAATGGAGTGACTCCTTTGAAGAACTGCTAAAGCACTCAGGTCAGATTAATGCTCCAAACTTTTCCAAAATGTTGCGTGGATTTTCTGTCCAAAACAGTTTCTTCTGCTGTCAAACAATTTTATTTGAATTCTATTTGAATTGTAAACAGCAAGGGAGTGCCCGAAGCAA
Organism: Brachyistius frenatus; assembly: GCF_029030835.1. Lineage (NCBI taxonomy): Eukaryota > Metazoa > Chordata > Actinopteri > Embiotocidae > Brachyistius > Brachyistius frenatus. The sequence goes on along the minus strand of NW_027210814.1, from coordinate 64,869 downwards.
TAAATAGTTAATGAACAGAGTCCTGAGCGTTTCACTACATCTTTTAATGTTTGTTAGCTCAGGGAGTAATACAGAAACTGTGCAACTTCCTCCCTATTCACAGAAGTTGCATTTTAGTGCCACATTGAAACACTGTAAACCACCATGTGTGCTCATTTGGGGATGGTTAAAATCTCCAACGCTACAGTATGTAATGAAGATTATAATACTGTTCATACAGTTCTGTAAAGTTATAGTTAAGCTATTAAATGTTTCTATATGATTAAACTGTTTAGACAATACAAGTGTCCCATTTTTACAGACTTTGGGATTATAAAGTTGTAGAAAGTCTATTTCCCCATACCACATTCGAATGTGAGTCATTTTATCCAAAGTTAGCTGTCCTTTAACAGCTATAATGTCACGGTAGTAACTAACAGTGTGTCTCTGTGTCTACGTCAGATGGGGTGCAAACCTTCTCTCAGTTCCTCAGGACAGAGTTCAGCGAGGAAAACATTGAGTTCTGGTTGGCCTGTGAAGAATACAAGACCATCGATTCGGAAACAAAGCTGCTGTCCAAAGCCAAATATATTTATGCAGTTTTTATTGAATCGGAGAGCCCGAAAGAGGTATGACATAGCATGTTTATTCATCACAAAATGGATGTATTTGGATGTAATTCTGTACAGTGGAGCCGCAAATGCTCAAATAACCCCTGCAGTTTAACATTTTTCTTGGCCACCTATTTGCCACTGAGGGCTGCTGGAGGTTTGAAATATTTATGTTATTGTAATAAAAATAACGGTGGGCAAACTCCAAAGCTCTGCATAGTCATGAGCCGGCAGCAGGCTGACCTTTGTGAACAACCGTTAGGAGCAGCAGCTCAAGCTGAGGTCATGCATGTAGTGCATGCACCCCTGCAAAGCAGTTAGGGTTATTTCTGTGCGAGACAGTTGCGGTTTTAAAAGGTTTCCACTAACTTTGCAACCATGCGACCGTGCGACCAGCACCATCTGATATACTTCCAGGGCCTGCAGCACACCTGACCGTCACAGAGTTTGGTGTCTGGTTTGAGGTTTCGAAATTCCACTGCAGAAGTGGAGAGAGCATCTCCCACACACTCTCAGTCAAAGATGAATGCATATGTAAATATGAGAGAGGCTTTTTTTTTGCACATGCTGCAGTGGCATTATTGCATAGAACATCTTGAGTGATATGCAGGGAGATATTAATGTAAATGAATGTATGGTGAAAGATACACAGCTTCATATACATGAATATTATTAGAGTTGTTAGTAAATTACAAAGTTCACCACTGTTTGTCTTTGAAGGGGAAAAATATTGTGGAAAAAGAATTCACAATCTGTAATCCCCATAAATATGACAATGCATTTTTTTGTTTTTGTTTACTTATTCAAAAACTCGGAGCCAAAAAATTAAGACCTGAATCTGTGATCGTATATAAGCTGATGTACGTCAGTGACTCAAACTATCTTAAGTTCACATGGTGTTGTTAATAACACCGAGTCCCGCAAGTCTCATTATTTATCATCATCAAGAAAGCAGGGTTATAAATAAGGCCGATTTTTGCTTTGATTCACCTGACTCACCTTTAAAAACAACTATTAAATCCAAGAATCTTTAGTCAATGTTTGTGTCGTTATGGAGAGATCCTCTGAAGCAGGTTGAGGAATACTAATTTCAAAAGAGAGCAAAGAATAAGCATATTAACAGTCTGAAATGGACTTATATTTGGTGTCATGTTTCAAATGACTCTACTTGACACTGTTCTCACTGTGGATTCCAGGGTTTCCCCTCTCTTCTCATAGCTGATTGATGTTTTCTCAGTCAGTAACAAGGGCCTTCCTCCAACCTATTTTCTATTGGGTTGTTCAAATTCACCATAGAAGGCATAAGAATAGCAAACTCATGCATTCAGGTTGAGATGAAAGTGGGCAAAATCACATCTACATGTTTGTTTAAGAATAAATGTAAGTGTGTCTTTTCATTATGTCCTCATTTCCTTTCACTCAGGTCAACATTGATTATAACACCAAGATGGCCATCCAGAAGAACATAGCTAAGCCCACAAAAAGCTGTTTTGAAGCAGCCCAGATGAAAGTCTACAGCCTGATGAAAAAGGACTCCTACGCCAGGTTCCTGCACTCTGACATTTATCTGCGTCTCACCAGGAGGAAAGGCCCCGGAGCCACCATGTTTCGCAGAAGGTCACGCTCCTGTGTGTTCAACGAGAGGGGAGAGGCCACAACTGATCCCTCAGGCTGGCAGTTGTAACATTGCAGGCGTATTAGCTTTAACTCTGTGAAATGGATTATTATGCAGGAGATGATCCGAGATTTGCCGCACAATTATTGAAACGTAATGTGTGGTGCAGAGATCCATTATCCACAGGTTTGCTTCTGCAGAGTGCATTATGTTTTTTATTACCACGGTGGTCACAGTGGATTACGCCACATGCACAGCACCACAATAATTGACATGCAATAATCATTCAAAGGATCATTTTGGGGAACATATTTATTTGCTTTTTGTCAATAGTTAAGTGAAAAGATTGTTGCCCCTGTCATGTGGTATGTGTGTAGCTAGTTTTTGGTTAGCTTAGCTTAGCGTTAAGACTAGCAGCAAGGGAAAACAGCAACCCTGGCTCTTTTGGTTGGAGTTGGGTACCAAAACTACACGGTCAACAAAAAGATCATGGTTTGGGTTAAAATAAGTATGATATGCTAGTAACGGTATGTATGTCATCTAAGTTACTTAACATACATTATATGAACATGTTACATTATGTACATTATGATACTTAAAAGAAATCTACATTGACTTTTGCTTTTTTACGATCCCAAGCACCGGTTGTTCAGATGAAATTTCAGTGTTTGTTCCGGCCAACCGTCCCCGACTTCATCCCTATTCGGACTTTATAAATCTTTGTACTTTGTCACATGACCTCTTTCTTTGACCCCGGTTATACGTGCGTATACTTTGCACGCCTAAGGGAGGCAAAACGTGACATTGACACACTATCCTCTGGTAGACTGATGGATGTATCATACAGTTTAGCGATAAATTAGCTGCATGCAGAGTGACATCAATCTTTTCATCTAACTCTTGACAAGAGTTCAGACGCATATTTGACAAAATTTTACACAAGTTCTTTATGTATGATACAAAACAGCTGGATTACAGCTGACACCGATAACCGTCAGGTGTAAGAATACATTTAATAAATTCTGTCGTGTTGAAATAATCACAATAAAAATTTCTCTCTAACTATCATATATAAACCAGGTTACTCTGCAGCATTGTCTCTTTGGTCTTTTTCTCAGAGGCATTGCACTGCTTGTGGATTCAACCTTTATTGGTGTTTTTTTTTTTTTTTTTTATCAAATCTTGCAAAACTTGAATGACAGTGGGATAGTTGCAGACGGATCTCAGCTGAAGTGCCGCGGCACTACTGACAGTATCCAGCCAGCCGTACAGGCAGCCACACTGAGGCCTCTCTACCGACTTCAGACATGTTACACTTCAATTCCTTTGTCTTCCAGTCCGGCCATAGCACCTTATACAACATTGATGCAGTTGATATGGCGCTTAAGATAATTGGGCCATATCTCATTAAAATGAATTCATGATTTTGTCCCTTTTGCCTTCCAAACCTCTCCAGACTAACTTAGTGACAGCCTCTGACCATAGAGAAAGCACTGAAACCTCTTCAACAAGGGATGTACTGTAGATCTCTCATTTCTGTTATGAATTAAAACATCCCATTTTCACACACAGAAAATGCATATATCTTATTTGAATACTAATATCACATTAAATTAATTATGATTGCTGTTTTTCAGTTTCCTACCATCTAATATAATTTATGTATTACTGTGATCATGTGTTGACTTGCTGTTGTAAATGTACAATAATAAACACTTTATTATAAAAGCAGCTTCAATGAATTCTCTAGTGACGTTAATTAGTTTGAAGGACCACGTGTAAATGTGACAAATGGAGCCACAATGTGTACATATTACACCAGTGGGGGATATTATGATTGTGTGTAGCTCCCTATTCCAAATCACTGAAAAATGAATAGACCTTATCAACTCCCACTACTGTAGAATTATTCATAGTACTGTATATGTATGCACAAGCTATACTTCTTACAAAGACAAAACATATTAATTCCAAACTGTCGCCCCCAAACTCTTGAATATGTATACAGAAAAACATACATCCCAGTCTGTAGAGGTGTATATATACACGGCTGCTTTGGCTCATTAACAAAGATGTCAGGGTTTCTAGTAGCCTTCAAAGGGCTAAAGTCCGTCTTACCCCAAGTTACTGTCATTCCAGTGAATGTGAATACCTCACAATTCACATTAATTATGCATCCATGTAGACGGCAGCAGCATGCAATACTGCAGTTCCTGCTGTCTTCTCACACAAAACGTCAGAGAAGCATTGTGTGTGTGTGTGTGTGTGTGTGTAGGATTTATTGTAATGGTCTGTTAACAAAGTAGAAGCTCAGCTGGCCGACCAAATACATCACAGCATAAGATTAGTCACCCGCTAAGACTTTGCTGGCAGATTTTGTGTTTCTCTCCCATTGGTATTTAAATTTGTAACTCAGTCTGAGCTAAAAAGCCTCTGAAATCATACACAAGTTAAAGGTGTATTGTGGCGCCTCTGAAGGGAAACAATAGCGTAAGAAAGCAGTTTGCTGGGAGATATGAGGTTCGTAAAACAAGATGAATGCCAGTCTAAGAGGAGTTGGAAACAAAAGGGATTTGTTGTAAGGTGTCTAATAGTGGGTTTTACACAGATTTGCTCAAACAAACGAGGTTATTTTTAATACACTGCTCAATCGAAGCCAAAGTCTGTCAGTAGTTTTGTAGCCCTGGGCTCTGATCTCCAAACTTTTATACCACAGGTTCCATTTTGGGAACCTTCTCGTCCCATCTCAGAAGTTCTTTTATCTGACTCTACGTGAGCCAAATTTAGCAGGAGATTTGCTGACTCGCAGGCTCAGATATTGAGTTATGAAATTTTCCCCTTTATAAATCCATTTGCACTTGATGCGTTTGGCCTGCAACAATATTGACAGACCAAAATAAATTTCAGTGCAGCTGCAAACAGAGGGCGACGTTCGGTTTCGAAGTATCAAGGTGAGAGTTTGTGTCTTCCCTTAAAACACGAAATCTCCACTGAAGTAGCATATTTAGAGGGAAAAAGAGGAGACAGTTAAATGTCAGCAGAATGGCAACTTCCCCTGATTCCTAAAGTGGATGCATGTTTATCAGACAGCACATGGCAGGTTTCCAGGGGAAGTAAATAACGCTGAAGAACAGTCTCTGCAGGCTGAAGGCTAAATATCATTGAAACCGTTTCTGTAAAGAAATAGCTTGACAGTTAGACTTGATCTGCCGAGGCGACCTGAAAATCAACTACTTTTCCTCAACTATGCACCATAAACAATCACTGCTACATCTGCTTATGATTTTAAAAGCAACTGCACATTAGTGGCACCATTTAAAAAGGTTTATCAAATTATATTTTCAACAGTTTAGGTTTTAAAAAGAAAAAGTCAAACTGATTCTCATTGTATTTTTCAATAAAATCAACCAGATGCTTGGTTGAGAGTTTTGCTATTATTAACTCTTCGTTGAGAGTTTTGCTATTATTGATTTAAGGATTAGCAGATATTTAAATTTAGATGCACTGCTGAGGGCATGACATTGGGTTAAAACAAAGGAGGGTCACTTGCTGCCTCTCCAGATCCCTGCTGCTTTATGTTTCCACGATATAAGGGAGGAGAAAGAGATATAAACAAAAGCATGCGTACCGAATTACTTTCAGAGGTTTGAAATCTATTTGAAATGGGTTTTTCTGCTACATCTTCACTCTGCACTAATCTCCACCCTGCCGTCGGGGATTTACGCAGCTTCAGCTGAAGAGTTAAAACCCCATTCAAGTTCAAATGAATAGAGTAAGCAGGACCACCGACAAAGAGAGACAAATTCAGGGCTGTCACAGAGAATAGTGGACACAGAAGTAGAGGGAGGAGGCCTGTAGAGGGCTGGAGTGCCACCCTGTGTGTGCTGGAGAAACTGCAGCTCGACTTGCTGTATCACCACTGAGACGTCACGTATTTTATTGTAGATGAGTGTTGAGTATGAAAACAAGCTTTTTTACAAAATGAGCCTTTTCAGGCTTTGTCCTTGGATGTTATTAACTGAGATCGCTCAAGTGTGCATGGATAACTTTTGACATAATAATACGAAAGGCTAAATCTCAACAAGACAAAACCTCCCTGATCCTCTGCAGTGCATGCATAGAGACTGCACACCTCAGTACAGCCCTCAAATCTTTCATGGCTGTGCCTTTTTTGACAAACAAATTCTTCGACCTGCTGCGTCTCCACACATGCAAATAGGGGCAGCCCTGGTGTTTTCCATCACCTGTTGTGATTTACATTCTCGGTTTGTTTGGCCTCCATCACATCCCAACCAATTGATGAAGTAAGTCAGGACAGGTAAAATCGTCCTTATAATGATACATGCATACACAGTTCTCCATATATAGCTCGTGATCTTTTCTTTGGTGCTCTGCTTTGTGGTAGAAAAAACATATCTCCCTGGTGTTGAGCTCTGTTAAGTCTAAGGAATATATAGTCATACTGTTTGTAAATGTTATTATAAACATTAAGTCAAATGTACTGTGGAAAAGTAAAGTATGCCACACATTCTGCTTTCAGCAGAATCTACAGAGTAAATATTTAAAATGTAACAAACGTCCATTTATGAAAACTGAAATAGACTTAATATGAAAACTGCTGCTGACTCCAGCAGTAGTTCATCGCATGCTGAATGTGTGGGATGAAAAACTAATTTAATTGTTTAACCAATTTGTGCAACGGTCATTTTTCAAGACTTTTTCCGTAATAGAAAAGGCAATGTGAAATTGTCCTCAGGGTTGATCAAATTACATACATGCAGCGTTTATGTAAAAAAAAACCTGTGTGTTTTCAGCAACGCTCCTGGGCTGCCACTTCCAAACTGAAACACCTCAACTTTTGGATGTATGGGAAGAAATTGGGAATTTTTTTTAGTTTTGTCATCTTCACAGAATCAACTTCTTCCACCTTGGCCCTCTGGTACCAGCGCTTATCTTGTAAAATATGAATGGATGTCTTGGCACATGCTATGGATGAGGTTTCCTCAGTGTGGCATGTCTTGACAGCTGTTGGTTGGGTGGCTATGAAATTTTGCGCATTGACACCCCGAATAAAATGAACTGTACTCATACTGATATTTTTGCTGAACTTTTGTACAGCATCTTTTCTTATAGTTCCCACCAGCCTTAACAGAGCATTCAGAACCACACAACAGTGTATAAATATTCTCTATTTACTTTTTACATGAATACAAAGACAAAGTACAAAAAGTAAAAGTACTCATGTAGAATCAGCAGCTTCATTATTATTTATATTATATAATTACTTTAATGTGGCAGCTGGAAAGGTGAGGGCTAATTCTAGCTTCTTTATAAACTGGGTAGCTTAATTTATAACAATACATGAGAATTTAGTTTTGAATAACTGTAGTGGAGTAGATGTATAAGGTTATCATTAAGCGCATGCGATGTAAGTGTTAGCATTTAGCTTTAATTTTCTCATTTTCAGCACAGATTTTGACCAGAGATTGACTCCACGAACATAGCGCACTTCTGTATGAGCCATATTAATAAATCAGTGCCTGTTTATGGTTTTGTCACATAAGTAATTCTCCTAATATGCAAATGGAAGGATGATGGGCCTTTTCCTTAATGGTGAATTTGTTTATGGCTATTTGCTTATGGTCAGTCTCTGATCTGGGAGTTTCCTGACCATCGCTTGTTGCTTTGGTTAAATCTTTTCTGAATTTGATACTTGGTACTCTAAGGTCCTAATTCCCAATCACACTCATTAAAAAAAACTGAATTATTGTTCTTGAACATTATTTACTGTTATGTAAATAGTTATTTACTATTTATTATAATTTATGAGGATCAAAATAATGTTTTGATCCTCATAAATTCACTTGTTAAATAATTTTGATCCCTTATTTATCTATCTATTTATTCTATAAACTCTCTCTCATATTCACGTGCACAATGATCCCCGCTTTGATCAACAGATGAGGTCAACTTAAATCACAGTCAGGCTCTCTCTTCCTTGAACATCGAAGGATGCCCTGTCTCACCCAACAACAACACTTTGCATACAGATTTCCATATATTCCATTCATGTTAGGCGGTCATTTAGATGTGTTCAGTCACTTGACTCTCTCATTTCCCAACAATCACAACCCAATCTTCAGTCTGGCAGGATCTTATCTCTGTCTCCCTTTGTAGAGGACGAGGAGATGGCGATAAAGTGAGTTACTGCATATTTGATTATTGGGCCTTTACCATTTTCAGCAGACAACAGCTTACTGCAGCCATGTGGAAAATACCAGAGAGCTTTTCACTCACTGTAAGTCTCATTTTGGATTGTGTCTATTTCTGAAAGGTGCTTGTTTTGATGGGAGCTTCCTCTCAGGTGCTCAGTGCATTAAATTGGATGTTTACAGGTCCAAACATTTCACACGATATACATGTGAACTGGCAATTTGGTTTGCAAGTGATGTGGAGTTCACAGATAACTGGGCTAGTCATAGATCTTGATGCTCTTTTCAAGGGTAGATTGTGTTGCTTTCCCAAGGATCCACTGGGGGATGTTGAGACTTGGAGTGAGTCTGTGGACAAAGTCCTCAGTTGTAAAGGTGAGAGTGTCTTCTTCTGCTCGTGTACATATTTCACTGTATGTGCAGGCTTACTGCTGACTGTCACTTGTGATTTACAGCTGGACAGATAGCTTTCCGGGAGTTCCTGAAGTCCGAGTACAGCGAGGAGAACATACTGTTTTGGCTTGCCTGTGAGGAGTACAAAAAAATCAAGGCGGTCCCAGAGATGATCTCCTCTGCCAACAGGATCTACTCAGAGTTTGTTTTCTCAGAAGCACCCCGACAGGTAAACGACTGCAGGCCATAAAACACGAGTCGTTGATTCAAATCTGAATTAAGTAATAAAGTAGCTGCTATAAATGTATGCATTTTATGGAAGTAAAACTGCAGACATTTGCTTGTGCACGCACATTGTTTTCCTGCTGAACATTACAGTGAATGATGATGAAAAGAACTGCTGTAATGCGTCCTTGGGCAATATTGTTTGATTCCAGATCAACATAGACTGCGGTACCAGAGAAAACATTACAAAGAACATCTCCCAGCCGACCCTGACTTCGTTTGATACAGCGCAGAAGCTCATCTACAGTCTGATGGCCAGGGATTGTTACCCACGGTTCCTAAAATCTGACATCTATCAGGGACTCCTGAGGAGAACCAATTCAAGGTGACTGTATTAAAACTGACAGCCTCTCAGACAGATGCTTGTGAAATCTTCTGTCCAACTCTGATCTGCTGTAGTACTCTTTGATTTCAGTGTGGATAACAGGTTTATGCCATAAAATCCAGATCCTAAGTATAGTAGCTTTTCCCAACCTGTGTGACTCAGTAGACAGCTCAAGACAATTTGCAGCTTGTATTATAATTTATTTCTTTAATTATGTTAAAGTAAAAAAAAAAAAAAACTCCTTAAAAAGATTGTGCACATAATTCTTCTATAATTAGCTATTTTCTCTCATCCAATGCATAAGGTTAACAATAAACAGAATCCCTTTGTTGTAAAGTATTATCAACACGTCATCTAATTGATTATGGAAATATAAATACTAATATGTTCTGAAAAATCCAACTTTCATATGCAAATAAATATTGTTACATTTCTGTCTCGGTTTTGTGTTCTTACATTACTTTCACGATATCTTAACTAAAACAAAATATATTTAGTGGAGTGACACTTGGGTGTGGTCCTTTTGAATGTAATGCAAATCAGCTTTGTTGTTGTCAGGGAAGACTGTCCTTAAAGTGTAATACGGCCATCAGTCACACTGACAGCAGATGGCAACAGAGTCCTTTACGCCACATAGACAAGGTACAACTAAGGTGAAACTTCCTCTCACTTTGTATTTCCGCAACGTCTCAGCTGCAGTCAGAAGATGTTTGTGCACTGAGGAACTGCATGAATCAACTGTGGCTCAAGTTAAATGGCAGATGCAGGTCTGTGGGTTTGTACTTTCTGTAACACTTTAGTTAGTTTCATGTTGCCAGGCGACATCATTCATCATGAAAAAGTCTGACTCTGATGTGAAAAATCCTGTCTAACTACACCCATTATCCCTTGAAAATAAAATTAGAGAGTAGAGTTATAGGCACTAGTAGATAGTATAAGATGGTGCACTATTGTGTGACCTTTCGTTTGTTTTTGTAGTTGGGTGCATTTTACAAGCTTGTGTAATAGTCCATGCAAAAAGATGCAAATCTAAAAGAGCACAATGAAGCAAGCTTTCCATTTGTTTTGGACAGAATTTTCAGATCCACTAAAGAGACAGACACAGACAATATTCATCTTACCACACCATGATTTTAATTACAATAATGTGAAACACTTCATCCTGAATGTATTTCTTGTCTGATGTGTTTTTTTGTGTTTGGAAAGTGGAAGTAGGCGCGACATGGTGTCCCCATGTGACCGCCCACCGTTAGACAAACATTTTGCTTAGTTTGTGTTGGTGACACTGAACGTACTGGGGATTTATTTTAAGAGGCATAAGTTTGTCAGAAGCTGCGCTTGTGTTATGCAGATACGTCACCACAACTTCCTCTCGTTGAAACCATCCTGGTTGCACTCATCAGAGGGAGGAAGGTTAAGTCCGTTGGGTACTGAAAGCAAAAATTGTGTTTGACAATCCATGTGTTTAATGTACACTTTATTTATGAATTATAGCAATGTGTGGCCTAGCAAAACTGCAGGATGTGGCATGCAGAAAGTAAAGAAGACATCAAAATGACAGAAACTGAGCAAAGTTATGGTTCTCAGAGTAATAACAGTTGATGGAGGAACTTCACAGATGGGTGTTGCAACTGATAAAGAAAATGAGATAACAATTCGAGTCATCACAGCAAGTCATCAACATCTGCGTCCTAACGAAAGCATTTCCTGTCAGACATGCTTAAGAATGTAGACAATGTCACAAAGCAGTATCTGCAGAGCAACTCATTATGTCTACAAAAAAACACTTGTATGTCTTTAAGGTTTTTTTTAATACATAATTGAATCAATCATGCAGCTTCTTAACCATTCAAGCTGTACATAAATGTCTAAACTTTATTAAGATGTACTGATTCAAAGGCACTTTGAATAGTTTATTCATATAGTTAATATTTATGAATCCAATTAATATTTTCCCATGTTTAAGTCCATGCATTTATATCATGTTCTTAAAAGTTTTCATGGTTTTCAGTTGTTTCACAACAGTATGAAAATGAGATTTAAGCTCTTTTAAATAGCAGTGTGCATCACAGTAAACATCATACCTCCATCTATTGTCAAAGTTACCTTAAAATGTTTCAATTTTTTAGTTGTGATTGACTGAAAACATTAAACTAAATACAATGGCTGATTTAGCTGCAAAAGCAGGAAGGCATTAAACTAAATTGGAGAGAGTTCAAATAAATCAGGATATGGTCAATTAAAGGCAACATGAAAATTCAGGCAACCCTGTAAGAATAAGTTCTCTGAAGTGTGTTTACTCTGAAGCAGGCAAAGTTACTCTTTTTGTTGGTTGATCTTTCCTTACAGTGTTCCAGACAGAAATATCTCAACATTTCATGTATATTTCAGGTTCCCAGAGGACAACTCCTTCCAACTGTGGTGATTGACTATCTGCAAGTGATGCAAAAAGATTCGTGATTTTTCTAGTCAAATGTCATCATCACCTGTTGGATAATGGTTGTTATGAAATTCGCTAACTTGCAAGACTAAGACAGTAAACTGGTAAATATTTTACCACTTACTACACACAGTCATGTTAGCATGCTGATCTTAGCATTTAGATAATTATAGTGTCACAGCAGCCTTGGTCCAGACTCCGGGTAGTGATGGCTAAGTCTCCATCACCTTTGCTCCTCAGAGTGGCCTGCTCAAATCAGGGAGGCAGTGACTGATGATGCCACAAAGCCACGAGAGTCATTTTCATTCTAGTTAATGACCTCTAACAAATGCGTCTTCAACCATCAGTGGGGCATTTTAGTGGTTTATGGAGAACTGCAGTAAATCAATCCACGAGAGATGTAAGGAAATATGAATAATCCTCCTCTTTAAAGAAGACGATTTTCTAAATGTTTGATCTTTGTAGATGCTAAGATGCTTTTACAAATAACACATTTCAACTTTATTTGGAAAGTGGACCATCATGAACAAAACATTGTTCAGTTTTCATGTATGAAGATCAGGAACGTGAATGATGCATAATGCCTATAGAAATTCAGTAACGACAATGGTATTCATTGTTGACTGCCACAGTGTGTTTAATTCACAATAAAAAAAAGAATTGCATAAGAAAGAATTGCGCAAATTAAAAACAAAAGAATGCCATGTAGCAATTCATAAGACATGATGAAGTTCCCATGGCTGTAAAACCAAACTGAAAGGGGATTCAACATAAAGTTGATAGTCATAAAAAAAACAGAACTTGACCTGGAGCAATTTCCGCCAAAAAAAACTGGAAAGTTCTGACGAGTTTCACGTTACTTTCATCACTGAATAAAAAAACCAAACAAACAGAGGAACTACAACTGAGATGTAAACAAATGAAAGAAAACAAAGGACTGATCATGTTCCTCTGGAATTTTAAAAACTCCAGTCCAGAAAAATGTCCAGATGACAGTTGAAAGCAGCCTGTCAACAAAGAAGCAGGAAGTAAAAATTAAAACAGTCTAAAAACGTATTACCCATCTAAAGGCTTTTACTGTATGAGGAGCAGCTATGGTGACACATCTCACAATGCTGAGGAAGAACTGAAGGTGTTTGCAGTTATGTTCAATGATATTGACAAATCGGTCAGACTTTTGATAAAATAATTTCCTCATATGACACCAGATATATCTTATTTAAAGTATATACCACAGAGATTGTATTATACTTTCTGTGTCTCCAAGCTTGAATGTTGTCTAAAATGGAAACACTGAGGCAGCTTGGTGGTCTGAGACTTATACCACATAACCAGTGTTTCTGGTTTGGTTTCTGCGAGCAATTTTAGTTGCATGTCATCCCCCAATGTTTCCCCCCATGTTTCCTGTCTGCCCCCACAGTCAAAGGTTAAATAATGGCAAGAAGCTGTAAGATGGAAACTAAGATATGGTCAAAGCTATAAAGTAACAGAAATAGCTGTTTGCTGTGTTTTTACCAGAGGTAAAACTAGATTACATTACATTTCATTTAGCTGACACTTTTATCCAAAGCGACTTACAATAAGTGCATTTCAACCATGAGGGTACAAAACCCAGAACAACAGGATCTTGGATCTTAGATGTAACAGAGGAAAAAATAAATAAATACTCTGTATATGTGTGTCAGATTTACATGTCAGCTGTTCTTGTAAAACACGACAAGTCTTTAGTATTTCCCACAGAGCAAATTGATGAAATGAATCAAGTTTAGAAACTCACATGCTAAAGTAGCATGAGCAACAAACATGGATATTAAAAAATACTCTGTGTCAACGGTCATTTGAAGACATGTTAAGTGACTGGGAGTGACTCTTAAGAGGCAATCAACCTTGATGCGAGCAATGAATCTCATTTGACCTACGAGGACACTACACTCGCCCGCCTATACCGGAAGCTATACCGGGAGCCTGTCAATCAAACAAACACGCCCCCAAACATACCGTTTTTTTGAGGCGTAATATCTGATTAACAACAGAATTATTTTCAAATGGACTGCAAAAAAAAACATAAGAAGGAGTGACTTTATGAAATGACTCCAAAAATGTATTGACTTTGTTTTTTCATGACAGAAATTGAATGCAAATCAACCCTGAGCAGCCTACAGTGGTATTGCACTTCAAGGCACTGGCCTTATTTTTCAACTGTGAAAGCTACATCCATTTTTATATTACAGTACAGTCTATGGTAACATCCTGGGAGATTTATGAAACTAAACAACAAACTGAGTTTAATTCGATTGCACATAACGTGCAAACACCTTCAGAGTGACCACCTTTTGTTAAAGAGCTGCCACAGTCAAAGGTGAAAATTACAGGATAAGGAGATTAGCCAACATTTAGCAACTAATGGCTAAAGGTCATACCAGGCTATGCAAAGCCGACGCAGCAAAGTCCCAGGCTGTATTAAACTAAGGGAGGATGCATTTCATTGGGTAATAGTTCAACTTTTCATGTGCAAATGCAGAAATATGTTATATTTTTTTAAAGAAAATTTAAGAGCAAAAGTTTCCATTATCTGGATGCTACTGATTCTTCAGCTTCATGGGTTCATGACCTACCCAATAAAATGTTCCAGAAGGTTAAGGAGGAAGAAGACCTTTCATTTAAATTTGTGAGGGCTGAAAAAGATTCAGCATCGGGGTCACAGAGTGTTTTTAAAAGCCGAAACATTGGCGTTAGTTCTCAAGGCAAAATAGAACATCGAGTAAAGCATTTGCTTATCTGCTGCTGAATTTTCCACTGCCCTATTTGCATCCTCAAACTTTAACCCAAATAAGTAACGATGCACGTTTATGTAAAGTGTGGAGAGACAGCTGTTTGCGTCAATCCTAACTTCCTCTTTGTCTGTGGTTAGCTCAGAGTGATGCTGTGACGCCACTCACTGACTTCTGCTCCACATATATAAGGTAGCACTGAGGTGGTTCATCAAACAGACGTAGCTGGAGATCTCATAACCCTCTGAGAGCAGCCCAACATATAGTCACACATGTACAAAGCATTGTTGCCATGCCAGGTCTAGTCACGTCACCACCAAGGGAGCTTCAGCACCTCAGCATGGACACTGACAATAAGAAGACAGGAAAATACAGGTAAATACGTTATTCTAATCTATGCATAACTCCTGCTGTTTAAATTATTGCTGATCAGTCTTTTTCTTATAAGTAAAATATGTCTTGTTGGGATTTTGTTGTTTGGTTAACCAGGGGAGGGAACCTGAAGACTCGACTGCAGTGTGGATTATCTCAGGCCACTAACTCTGAAGGGTAAGTAAAGAAAAACTCTCCACTAGAAACCAAACATCCATACGGACACATATTTGTTTCATGTGTGAGTAACGGTGCACTCTTTCTTTTATAGGCTTTGTTTCGAGGAGATGTCCCAGTGGGCACAATCATTAGAGAGACTTCTATCTTCCAAATGTAAGTTAATCAAGTTGCAGTCCCACAATAATTCACGTAGAAAGTATTCCTCCTAAATGAGGGCTAATCCCTGCTAATTTTTCCAATCTCTTTAGATGGCATAAACATATTCCAGGCCTTCTTGAAGTCAGAGTTCAGTGATGAAAACATTGAGTTTTGGATGATGTGTGAGGATTATAAGAAAATCAAGTCTTCCTTCAGGATGCCCTCCAGGGCCAACAAGATCTTCAAACGCTACATTCAAGCTGAGGCTCCCAGAGAGGTATACACAGAGCTTTTTATAACACAGACAACAGTGTTCCTGCTGCTGCTACTTTTAGTTTTTACTGGTCCTCATTATGCTTCCTCTGCTTCCAGATCAACATCGACCACAAGACCAGGGAGCTGATCAGGCGGAACTTAAAGGCGCCCTCCGTGGTGTGTTTCGATGATGCCCAAAAGATTGTCTACGGGTTGATGGAGAGGGACTCGTACCCACGTTTCCTCAAGTCTGACATATACAGGACTTTGCTGGACTCCACATCCGAATCAGTGAAGATGTAAAGACAGCAGAGAACTTGCACGCCCAATGCTGGACTACCTGAGAAAAGCTGTGTTTGCCTGTCCTTGGACCGGTGATGATGAACACCAGACTAAACCCAAAACATTTCCAAAGCATTCATACTTTCCTCCTGAGTTGGAGAACACTTTGGGGTTGGCCATGCCCTCCTATAACTTTCACAGAGAAGCAGAGTTTTCTCTGTAGTGAAGAAAGTTGAAGGAAGTTGTGCTCCGAACCAGATAGTCTGATGGGAAATGATGTGTCCATGTCAGAAATGAGTCTACTTAATCAAGAGCAGCTGCTCTGATAGCCGATGTAAAGCATAAGACTTTCCCAAAGATTATACAATGAAAATGCTCGGGACTTTCTGTGTGAGACACCAGGAAGTGGATGTGGTGCAAACAACACCTTCCACTCAAGATGAAAGTGCATGAGCTGGTGTTTGCACATCATCTTAAGCTTGTGGTTTTCTCATTAAAGCAATAGATACAGTAAGTAGTCTCTATCTAGATCTGGATATTCTCTTCACAGCCTTTTGCATTTAAAATTCATTCTGACATCATTGCTGACACATTGAACTAATCTAATATGTTATTAGCTATATGTTAGAAATGTATTTCACTTTATGAAAACATTGTCAATGTGAATAATTAAAATGAATAATAATAAAAAAATATATATATTCACACCTAAATCTGATAGATAAATGTTTTTAAATGGGCACTGACTAGAATCTGCTCTCATAAATGAGGCCAGGCTCCCATGAATCTAAGATACACATCATCTTAAGAACCCAGGAAGCAACTTAGTCACCAGTTCATTCATTTATGCTTTCATTCAATCATGTTCTTACTCACAGTTACAATATTTTCTACCAAGAGGTTTGTATGAGTTTCTACTTAGAAATGTACCGGGATAATTTGTTTTCTGCAATACTTAACAGGATACAGTGCCGAACACGTCTGTCACTATGTGTCATTGTCCTTGTTTGTTGATCCACTCTCTGTACCCGCTTTATCCTGCAGAGTGTCCCAGCAGGGCTAGAGTCTCTTCCAGCTGACGCTAGGTGTAGTTGGAGTAGACCCTGGACAGGTCACCAGGCTATCACAGGGCCACCAAAACAACCACTCACACTCGCATTCACACCTACAGCCAATTTAGAATCACCAGTTCATCGAATTTGCATGTCTAGGAGGACGTCAAACCCACAGAGTCGTATGCAAACACTTCAGAGGTTCGAACCCAGAACCTTCTTGGTTATACAATCCAAAATATACCACAAATAAAAAATATGCTTATCGATTATAGATGAGAAGATCAATACCCCTCTCATGTGTGTGCTGTAAATATGAAGCTACAGCTGGCTTCATACACAAACACTGAAAACCGCAGGCCTGGGTCAATCCAAGCTATCAAAATTCACATTCAAACCCCTCTAAAGTATATTAATTATTATGAGGGGTTTATCATTGGTATCGTTATTATTTTATCTGTACAACAACTTAATTTTAAGAAACCTCTGAGCCTTGGTTGAAGATTTTTCTCTTTTTAAAGGTTGATCAAATTACAGACTAATGAAGACCTTGTAGGGTTGAAAAGTTGCCTTTTTTTAAGTCCATAGAATTCATTTCGGCGCTGTGTTCCAGTGTGTGAAAACTCTATGTTTTCTTTTAGTGATATTAATCTTTCATACGATTATATGATACGGGAATACGATTAATTGATTAAAAAAAAATTCCTTTAAGTCCTGAACATAGTTTCCTACATTAAACCCATAAAGGAAAGGTTAGAAAATTGTAATATTTCCGTCTGTCTGCCACTAACATGAACTTTATGTTTTGTATCTGCTTGTTTCTGCCTCTTATTCAAGCTACAGTATAACATGGTCATGTCTTTGGGAGTATTGTACAAACAGGTTCCGCAATGCAAATCAATGAGAGTTTCAGTAAGTTGGTGGGTGATGGTAATAGCCCTTGAACACAATGATTTGATTCTTTTGGAATGCTTTTAAACAGTATTTGCCACATGAATAAGACAGGTTGTCACATAATGCTCCCACCTACGCAGCATCTGTTCTTAAATCAGCTTTTTATGTGTCATTGGCCTTTCATACTTTTGAATGGGTTTTCTTCCCTCTATTGTTCAAGTCATTCAGCCTTCAATTTACGCTTCCGTTTTTCACTTATCAGTGCAGCAAAGAGCAAAGAGAGTTCACCTCCTTGAATTGTTTTATAAAACAGACAGGCCTTAAAACTGAAACTGAAAATGTGTGACAAAGAAAGCACCAGAGAGGAAGTATGTCTGTGAGAAACCAACAGATATCACCCTATTAAAGGTCACAAAAATTAGGAACAAGTGTTTAGACCCGCTACTCCACCACATCCTCTTTTAATCTCACCTGTGTACGTTTGTGTTTGCGTAAGCACACACACATACACAAGTAACAATATCCATGAAACACCATTGGTGCTTTCAGATGGTAATAGACAACAAATTATTAATATTAAAACTCCAAAGTCACCTTATGTTTTTGCCAAAATTGCTTTTAGCTGCATTAGAACATCCTTTTATCATTTTTATTAGTCACATTGGTCCTTAACAATGTTTTCCTACTCAGATGCAGCTGAGGCTTTGAGTAACATGGATGGACCACTGCCTGACTTGTCATCATTTCCTTATTTGCACTGCTCTGTTTATTCGTAACAGGATGATCCTGTGATAGATTAGTTATATGAGAATATATAAAAACAGCGAGCGACAGGATGCTGAAGTTACCACGCAATCCATGACAAGTATTTAGAAACCCCTGATGCAAAACTTTGAGGATGTCCTCTATCTGCAACAGATGCGACCCAGTGATCGAAACTAAGATTCATTTTTGAAACACATGATCCTGAAGGTCACTGAAACTGCTCGACCAGTCCAACAAAGCCGGCTTTGTTTCAGGTCTATTTCAGGGACGACTGAAAATCTTCCAATGCGTAAATTTACAGCCAGATAAAAATCTTCTTCAATCAGGGTTGAAAATAATTATTAATTGTGCAACAATTAGATTAGAATTAAACGAGAACATGATGTTTAGTATGTGATTCATCAGGTCAAGGACTTTATTACAAAAATAATCTCAAGGAACAAATAGCAGGACAGCTGTGTTCACAAAGAGTGTTATATAGCACAACAGCACAGAGAAGACAGCCAGAGGCTAACAGCAGCTCTGTGAGGCTGTATGATGATGAACTGTACTTCAGAACTGCAGCGCTTCAAGCTAAATGCTAACATTAGTATACTGACATACAACACACTGATGGTTAGCAGGTGCCCAGTTTATGTTCACCATCTCGCTGATGGGAATGTTTTGAAGGTAATTAATGATAACGTATTTGACCTGATGGTGATGGTAGATGAAGGGGAGCTGAGGGGAACATGAATGTATTAAATTTTACGACAACTCATGCAGTCGTTTTTGAAATATTTCAGATGCACAAACATGATTCTCATGGTACCAAAAGTCAAAGGAACACCAACGTTTATCGTGTTTATCCGCCGGGGACCAGGAATTTGTGTTTAGTATTTCACTGCAATTAATTTAATGAATGTTGAGATATTTTAGTCTGGACCTACAATAAGTGATGGACCGTCCAATTCAGACCTCCTTCTAGCCACGATGCTGAAAAACAGAAGTATATTTTTCATAATGTTATTTTCTGTTAGAACTGAAATATCATTAGCCTACCTGTGTTTGTTGATGCGTGTGATGTTTGTGATGTGTGTTTTGAGAAATCAAATTGTATTGATGAATGCTTTAATTGGGCCACCTCTAAAGCCATCTGTTCCCACCTGCCATTTCATGCGTCTCAACATGCGTCCTGAATGACCACTTGAGATCGAATCTCACATCCCGCTCTATATGCAAATTAACACGTAAGATACGTAATGGAAATATACAAGTACATAAGCACAAGAACAGGAACCTGAACGTCAGAACCCCAAAGAGACTAATTCATTGTTTCAGTGCTTTTCTGCTGCTGTCGATCAAGGGGGCGGTGGTTTTCTCACAGGTCTCGTGTGTTTGAAATTACACAAGATAAACTTAATGAAAAAAACTAAACCCAGAGAAGGCTCTGATGAAACAAGCTTCATGTAGCAGCTGGTTTTAAATCACTAAAAAGCTGCTTTATAGCCAGAGTTTACTGTAAATATTGTCACTTTCTGTGCCGTTCATGCAGGAGATTGTTTTTTCTGGTAACAAAAAAATAAAAGAGGAGCAGACAGAGATCTTCAAAAACAAAATTCAAAACTAACAAACCTGCTGTAACATACTGGTAACATGTCAGAACAAACGCAAGCTCCATCTATTTTTATTCCTTATTCAGAGGATGCCAGCTGATTAGGCAATCTTCCAGTGTGAGGACACATTGAGTTTCTACTGCAAAGCGAATGTGGCCACGAGTGTCACAGACCAACTCCGAATGTGGCCTGAGCAGATCGGATCTCAGTGTGTTCTGGGTACGTTTCCACCTGTACTTTGCTGGCCACTTGTGAACCGATCACGTCAGGACACTGATACAAGGTGGAAACAGGGTAAGAGAAAATCTGCTTGATGTGCCTCATACCAGTCACTTAAAGATACAACCTGTAGGCCACCACAGTGCCCTGAAAAAAACTCTTCCTTTTTTTCTGCTGCTGTGTTATGTAAAACTTAATATGTGATTAAAATTATACCCTGGTGACTATTATCCTCTGAGTCTGTCATGCAAATTTAGGGTATATGATTACACTTTATTAGGAGTTATATAACTTCTTATTTGAGAACAACATAGTTTTACATGCTGCTAATTTTACTAAATGATCTGTCAAAGTCAGGCACATTACAAGAGAAAGAGGACGCTGACCCAGTCTCAGTTTTATTGATGCATCAGACAGGAACAGGTGTTTTGCATATTCAGGTATCTTGTGGCCTAAATACGCACGAATACACTAGTTTTATGTAGGTAATAGTGTAACTCTAATGCAAGAGCAGACCTAGATATTCTGTTATGGTTTCTGCTCTGTATTTACATACTTTCTCAGTAATGACCTTAATAATGAATCATATGCGCTACAAAGCATCCTTATTTAGTCATTTGGTCCCATTCTTAATTTTGATGTCAAACCTCAGTACCTAAAGAGATAATTTAATAAGTTTCCAATGCACTTCTTTCAGGCTTCACATTCTTTAATGAAACCAAAAGTGTATTTTTTTTTTTTAAGTAGAGGAATAAAGACGTATGATTTGCATTGTATGATGATCAAATGAAAGCTCATTCCTGCTACAGGGGCAAAAAAAATACACAGAAATCCCCAAGTACGTCCCCAATAAGTTTAGAATCTAATTTAGAGGACATACAACATCCATAATTTACCTTTCTTCTGTTTCTTGTTAGTTATAAACACACACTGATTAAAACAACTGTTAAATTTAAGTTAAACATTTACTGTACTTCAAGTCATTTGAAAGAATACAATATAAAACCAGGCGAAACATTTTTTTATCTCCATAGCTGAACAAACCAAAAATTCAAAATGTGAATTCCCCCAAAGTTGCTTCTGTTGAGTTTTCCCCTCCAGAAAACTGGAAATAGAAACCAACATTTACTATTAATGGCAACATCAGATGTTTTACTGGAAGTTATATCACTTCTTTCATCAGTTTCAAACACAAAAATGCATTCATATGATCCAAACAAATAATTTCTTCATGGAAAGCTCCTCTCAATTGCTGTTCATTTTATGTAACATCATAAAACTAACAGCATTTTAAAGCAACTACAATATTTTTAAATGCTAAGTAGAAAGAAATAACACTAGTGAATGAAAGATAATCCCCTACTGGTGTAAGAAAGGCAGAAAGAATTGCCAAAGAAAAGGAAAACCTTCTACAAAAAACGTGTGACCAATTGAACTGCAACTAAGAATAGCCCAGACTTGAATGGTGAGTTAAGTGATTTATAGAGATAGAAGAACTTTAAACAGACCATGTAACAGTAAAGTGTGGAGAATGTAATGGAGGCTGTGACACACAGCAAAGTTTTGTTCTATAATTAAACAGTATGGATGGGCACAAAGTATGACGTACTTTGAGAATTCTTGTGGCTTCTTCTAATTATATAACAATACAAGACACAAGGGGTGGAATGTGTGTGTGTGTGTGTGTGTGTGTGTGTGTGTGTGTGTGTGTGTGTGTGTGTGTGTGTGTGTGTGTGTGTGTGTGTGTGTGTGTGTGTGTGTGTGTGTGTGTGTGTGTGTGTGTGTGTGTGTGTGTGTGCATCTGGAACCTGTTATTCAAGGAGAAATGTCATGTGTTGACAGCACAGTCAGATTCCATGCTGACCCTGACCCTCATCAGCGAGCAGGGAGCGTCAGGATCCAGTGGCGGAGCTGCGGTGGACATCCTGCTGATATCTGAGCAAAGATTTTTATGAGGATTCGGCTGCACCATGCACACTGAGAGATACTGTCAGAAAACTATATACAGCTGAGGTTGTGAAATTCAAATTCTTCAATGAATGGGCTCTCTGCGACATCATACATGGACTCAAAGAGAATGCAAGTATACGTTTGATTTGCAATAGAATAAAAGCTTTTTATTTTATGTACCGGTTACACGTTTTAAATATCCAAAATCCTCTCGTAGAAATATTGCATGGAAATCCAGACTGCATATCTTAATACAGAGTCAGTTATCATGGAGGAAAATGAACAGGTAATTTGTCTTTGTTGTTTTGATCATGTTGCATATTAATATGGTGATTTTTCCTTCAAATAGCAAACTAATACAAAAACGTCTGTTTTCTCTTTTCTGCAGACAGGAAAAAAATGAAGCAAACCTATTGGGAGAATCTCTGGAGACACTCCTCTCCAAGAAAAGTCATTTTCATCTCCCCTCAACCAGTACAAAACCAATGTCACGGCTGGTCACTGTTTTCTTTCTAATGACGTTATCTTCCCTTGTGTAAAAGGTGGACAAATAGCATTTCGGGAATTTCTGAAGTCAGAGTTCTGTGAGGAAAACCTGGACTTCTGGCTCGCCTGTCAGGAGTTTAAAACGTTTGACAGTCCAGATGAGCTAACACAGGGCAGCGTGTATTTATGAGGAGTTTATCAGGGCTGAGTTTCCCAAACAGGTAAGAATAGTGTCTCTAAGATGGCCATATTATAAGGGGCGACATTTTGTACTGCCAAAAGTAAGCATGGAAAAAAAAAGATAATTTAAAGTGCAATCTTTTCTAGAAAATGGTCTTAAAAACAGCACCAGCCTACAATATTTAAGGAAATACATTTTGAAAAACTGTGGTATTGATGCAGGGGGTTGCATTTTCAGTGGATGTGCATTATGCAATACTAGTGTCTAATTTTGCAGGTAAACTTGGATTTCTGCACAAGAGAAATCATCAGCCAGAGCCTCCAGCAACCAAGTCCATCATCCTTTGCTGTGGCACAGAAGAAGATCTACAGCCTGATGGAGAATGGCTCCTTCCCACGCTTCAATCAATCTGAGCAATACAAAGTCCTGTTTGATGCAGCATTAAAACAGAGGGGCCATGGCAAGCACCGCAAGGCCTTGAGGATAAAGAGCGCCGGGGACATAATACAGCATGATTCAAAACCAGTCGGCCTGCGGAGTGACCTCTGTCTCTGGGACAAGAACTGATATCGTTGTTGAAGGTGTAAAATGGTTCACGGACAGACTGATGTTCGCAGACGCTGTGCAGACACTTCTCCTTCTCTCAAATTATCTCAACAGCGCAATGTCAGATAGGACTGAAAACGGTGTCATCGATTTGGACATAGCATACTGCAGGGAGTCCAATCTGCTGCACAGCGAACACTGGACATCACCACGAAGTAAAACTGTGGGTTTTAATGTTGTGATGCTTCTCACTGAGACAGACAGTGTCTTCAGTCTAAACATTAATATGTATGTATCTTTACAAATGGAATGCACATGACCGCGGGACTGCTTTATGTATTTTGTGAGTTAAAATGGTATTTATGGAAATTTGAATGATCGTGGTATCTATCCATCATGAGGCATTGCAATAGGCTATTAAAATTTATTTTGTACTCAATTCACTGCAATTTTTTGTGTTGTCACGAGTGTAATGAATGTGCATCCTGCTCCCTGACCATAGAGTGTATAAAAGCAGTTGATATGCTATTGCCACCCAGTGGTGACTGGGAAGTCTTACAAGCACAATTAAATATTAAGCTGCTGGTTTTGATATCGAACCAGAAACCAGGAATCAGCTAAATTACTGATTTATTAGAGGCTTTACCTCAACTACAGATTACTGTTTCACATAAAATAAAACTTGACTAGAATTAATTTTATTATTTACAGCTGTGTGTTACCTCCCGTGAATTGTAAAAACGTTTTAAGTGGTCCTGATGAAGGCTTCAAAATCAAAACCTGTTAGGCTAAAGGTTAAGTGTTGCAGGAGTTTATTAACAAAACCTTATTGGTGGACACAACCAGGTTACATCAAAATTACTATTTCAGAGATTTACAGAATGGCTACTGTCCGAAAGACTTCCAAGAGTAAAGACTAACCAGTCGTCATCCTTTTTAGCAGTGTTTCAGCACTCAGCGTCATCATCTTCTCTGTGCCTCCCTCTGAGATCTGTTGCCAATCTGTTGCATTTCTAATTTGACTGCGACCAGAAATGGTGGTTAAATAACGGCAGCATGAAAAGGAGACAGTGGAGCTGAATAGAGGAAATGATCAGATGAATTACCAGAGTACAAGGAGAAGACAGAGAGGCGTTCAAAACACTGGAGTAGAGGGATGTTGCTGGGTCAAATCCTGACTACATCCTGACAACCAGATGATTTGGGTGTCAACCACAGAAAGTCTGACAAAGAAACATTAAATGATTGTGCTGAGTGGATAAACACTGTTCAACGACAGCTCTCTCTGGGACTCATCTAAAATAGGCAAATCTGGAGGTAAACAAAAACAAGGGTGGGTGTGTTTGTGTGTATGAGAGAGAGAGAGAGAGAGAGAGAGAGAGAGAGAGAGAGAGAGAGAGAGAGACTCTGTTTCCCGGCATCCTTTGCGGCACCAGCCCCTTTGGTTAGCTCACTGACGGTCCGACAGAGGGGAGGCCTTTCTGCATCCAGCTCGCCCACATCACAAACTTCAGCACCGGTCATATATATTGTGGTAAGTGCGTGTTTATGGTGTTTACAGCCATGTTGTAATTTGTAAACATGGAGTGTTTGCGGTAAACCCAGCACGGTTTACGTACGTAAGTAGCCAGCTGCCCATCCCGGCCACGGTGCTCCAAGGCGCCGAGTCCGGCTGCTCGGTGTCCGGCGAGAGGAGCCGAGCTCGGACCGGAGGCTCGGTGGCTCACCAACACGACTACTCAGTCCCGACGGTACAAGTCAGAAACCTCAGGTTGGGTGCGGCTTGCTGCACAAACGAGCTCCGATCACGTTCACTAATATAACCGCTCATGTTAACTAATGTCCAGACTGAACCTAAACTAAACTAAAGTTACGTTCACAAACAGCGTTAGCATCCCGTAGGTTGACCAGCTGGTGAGCCGAAGCCCAACTTTGACATTGTGTGTAGTTCAGTTACGTCCTATCTTCTACTAACAGCTCAGTGGTGCCTCTGTCTCCGTGTCATCACGTCCTGTAATCGGCTTTCAACTATTTCTGTCAGTGCGCTGAGTAACGCTGTGTACACGGAGGGTGTCCAGTGTGGCCCTCGATCCCGACATTAGTTTACTGCAGCTAAAAAAAAATATGATATTATGGTTGTAGTGGATGAAGTATTCACGTCCTTTACGTTAGTACAAGTACTAATACCACACTGTGAAAACAAAATCCACTCCATGGGAAGGTGTTGCATTCAAAACATTGCTTAAGTGCATGTAAATACTGTCCAAAAAAAAAAAATACAGTGTTTTATTATTATATATGATGTTTCTGGATCAACTTAACTGTACTGTTAGTGTAATCTACAGTAATGCATCACATTCCTTTAGATCGTCGTATGTTTGTATGGTTTCTGACTATGCACTTTCCAGCTAATCCCAATTGTCTTAAAATATTTGATTTTGCTTAAAACGGCAAGATAATTTCATCAACCTATAAAGGAATATCTCATCCTGCAGTTGATCAGAAAAAGTAACATTCAGAATCACCAAATCTGTAGATACATAGATTTCAGCAGACAGGAGATGAAAACTCAAATCTTAAAAGAATCAAGTTACAAATGTACCATCGTATGAGTACAATATTTACCCCTGAGATTTAGTGGAGTAGAAGTATAAAGTTGCATAAACTGGATATACCCAAGTAAAGTACAAATACCTCAAATTTGTACTTAAGTACAGGATTGATTAAATGTGCTTAGTGTTACTCCATCACAGCATTTTGGTAAAATTAGGGATTCACTAAGTTGCACCATTCATAACTTCCTGTGCTGCTTCATCCTGCTCCACACCAGCCCCACGAATGTGAAAATAACTCCAGATTATTAAATATGAGTTGTGGTTAGTATTACATTTAGCATAGTGTCAGTTTGATCTGATGTGTGGTAAAACAAGAAGCGTTCTTCTAATTCATATCATGCAGTCACTGTGATCACTGAATATTAAAGCTCGTCAAATTTCTGTTTCAGGCCTTCTGTTACAATGGAGCCATCAGGAAGCACTACGAGCAACCACACCCTCAACTCAACAGGGGGTGGTTGTCAATGGGAGGTCAGCGATAAGGCCAGGCTGTGTCGCTTCCTCTGCTACGGCTCTGAGGCGGACATATACACTGCCAGAGAGGAGGGTCGTGCCAGCGTGGAGAATGCAGGAGCCCTGCTGTCCATACTTCAGGAGGGCCGAGGTGCTGAGGTGGTGGAGGAGATAAAACGGTTCACTCAGGATGGCCGTGCTGTCAGACTGGGTCCCTCCTTTTTTGCCTTGGCTTTGTGCTCCCAGCACTCGGACCAGAAGACCAGGAAGGCGGCGCTCAAAGCCGTCAGGGAAGTTTGTCGGGACCCTGCCCATCTGTTTTCTTTCATCCAATACAAGAAGGAGCTGAAAGAGTGCATGCAATGTGGGATATGGGGGCGCGCTGTGAGGACAGCAGTGTCCGACTGGTACAATGAGCAAGATGCCATGAGTCTCGCTGCGGCTGTGACCAAATGTAAACAGAGAGAGGGATGGTCACACCAGGATCTGTTCAGACTATCCCATACTAAACCAGCTAAAGATGGTGAGTTTACACAGACCCACATCATACAAAGCAGTTTACATGAGACGGGTAAACAATATCATCTACCTAAAATCACAATATCTATGCCTTGCAGTAAATAATTTGAGTGGATCTTAACTTTTTCCAGATTTCTTTGGAAAGCCAGGGTTTTAAAATGACGTTTTTAAGGTTTTTGTGGAATTTCTGAGGAGCTGTGATGCTTAGGGTGTTTGAGTGAGGACCCCACCCGTGGCCTTCTACTTATTTATCATTATATTTTAGGAGACTTCGCTTTCAACATGTTGTCTACCATGTTCAGCTTTAATAGAAGTTTGAAACGTATTATTTCTACAAGGGAAATACGACAAATGTAAGCAATATGGCGAAAAATAAATCCTCCAAAAATCATTATCATGAAGAGAATAACCCCATTAATAATGTATAAACATGGTTAAACAGCTCATTTCTTCCTGTAATACAATTGTGCTTAAATTTATATCCATCCGGGATCTGACTGTACTGAATTAATGCAATTTTAACCTTTTGTCATGATTTAGTCGTTTTGTTTCACTTGACTTTGTTGGACATTGAGATAGTGATGTCCGTCTCTGTGTGTTTTCAGCAATTGCCTTGATCAGCAAATATGTAACAAAAGGATGGAAAGCGGTCCAGGTTGCTTATGCAGACAGAGAGAACTCGGAGGAGGTTGTCAAAGTGCTTTCATATCTTGAAGTGGTAGAGAAGGTCAAGCACAGTTGTGATGAAACGGAAGTCATCAATTTGATAGAGGAGCACAATCTGGAGAGGGAACAGCTGCTGACGGACCATCTGAAATCCAAACAGGTGAGTGGGTTTTAGTTGTTGTTGTTGTTGTTTTTTAAATCATTATCATTGAAATCAATATTCAGACTGGAAGTTGTTGTTTTTAAGAGCTTCCTTTGTCATCAGCAGATACTGTGAACGAATGAAGGTGAATGTAACTGGCAGTGTTTCCCACAGGTTAAACATTTATTTGCTGCAGTATGGTGGTTCATGCTTGTGAGAACACTTCAGAATGGTTTTCAGGGTTTTTGTCCTGTGGAAAGTCTTTTTGAGTCGACCACCACAGCGTTACTAAGAGAGTGATAAAGTTACACCGTTGGATGGTCGATTGATGCAACCTCCTTAAAATAGTTTCAAATTAAAAGCCCTCTAGCAGGTTATACACAGTCCAGCCATGTACTTGGTTTTGACCTAATCTTATTTCATATCTGTGTAATTTCAATCACAGATAAACTCTTCAAAGAAAGGAATAATAAATGTTGTTAGGGTCACGTCTTTGGATGAATTGTATAAATAAATCTTCAACATGGGAAACACTAGATGATTTCAGGTGGAGATGCTATGCAAATGTGTTATTTTCCCCATCTGGCATGACTCTGATAAGCGGATATGTGGTTGTTTTTTTCTGGAGGTATGGAGAGCTTTGTTGAAGGAAATGCCGCTCCACTCGGTGCTCAGGATCCTGGGAAAGATGACGTCAAACAAAATTCTCGAACCAGGAAGCTCAGAAACACAAACTGTGTGTGACAGAATTCAGAGCGAGACAGCACTAAAGAAGGTAAGACACCCATAATGTTTGTCCTAATTGATTTACAGTTGTGTTTTTAAAGTTAAGCCTGAATCAGTATTTAAGAATTTAACATATCTTCAAATCACCAGGCTAAGATCCACCCATTCAGCATACTCCTGGCTTCAGAAAACTACAAAAGAGGCCAAGGCTATCAGGGTAAAACAAAATGGGAAGCAGACAGCAACATCCTCAAAGCAATGGACGCCGCTTTTTACAAGAGTTTTATGGTACGTTATTTTTATTTTCAGTTTTCTCGCAGACCGTCGGAGAAGACGGCGAGAAGATAACACAAATAATCTCTGGTGCAACTCTGTCCTCAGAACGTGGAGCCTGTCGGTAAACGCTTCGTCGTGGCAGTCGATGTGAGCACGTCTTTGAGCAGCGTTGTCCCAGGAACCTCAATCAGCACTGCTGTCGCTGCTGCCGCTATTACCATGGTGAGGCTGTAGCGCAGCCTGATGACCCCATGGCGTGTCTGCGTGGGTAATTGTCGTTTCAGTCGGAACAGCTGCGTCTGTAAGCAGAGCTCAGGCCGCCGCATCTTTGGAGGAAGCCTGCGTGAAGGGAATCGGTCTGTTGACACGTACTGTGGATTCCTGGGAAATTCCTTCTGCAGAATCTTCGTCCACCGGCCCTCCAGTAGTTGTTCACAGCCGTGATTCTCAGATTTGTCAGGGAAATTGTAATCTACAAGAATACCTTTGAGTGTACGAGAGAGGATTTTTTTTTTTGTTTGTTTTGTAATGCTCCCTTGATGCTTTTCTTGTGATCTCTATGTTCGGCACAGGTTTTTGCAAGGACAGAGGCAGACACACAAGTGCTGGCCTACTCTGAAGGAGCTGTGGTTCCATGCTCTGTTACTGCTGACATGACTCTGGCAGAAGCAACAGTTGAACTGGTTAAGGTGAGGCATGTCATAGCATCAAAGTGGACATAATTAATAACAGATGCTGGTCATAGTTTTCTTCAGTGATAAGGGAATTTTCACAAACATCCATCACTACATGATATCTATTACAAATAGTCTCGCAGTGATTCCCAAACTGTTGTTCCACCGGTGGTACATGAGGCTCCACCTGCTGGTACACAGCACCTTTACTGAAAAGGCCTAAAAATTGCATCCTAACTGGCCCACCTCCAAATACTGGTCAATTAATTT
Source organism: Brachyistius frenatus (assembly GCF_029030835.1). NCBI lineage: Eukaryota > Metazoa > Chordata > Actinopteri > Embiotocidae > Brachyistius > Brachyistius frenatus. The sequence continues at coordinate 34,982 of NW_027210814.1, read as the reverse complement.
AATTGTATTTTCAACAATAGTTATCACATATCCACATGATGTGAAAATAAGTTGTTGATCATTATGAATATTTAGACGTTTGCCTGTCCTTAGCGACGTAGGGTAACGTGATGTCACGCCTGACAGGTCAGATAAACCTTTTAAGAGTAAAAAAGAGTTGGAAGTTGAGCCGTAGGGTGGCGCCACTTCTAGAAAGAGATATAAATGTAATTTATGATTTTGAAACAGTGGCCTTATGTTGCTGTTATTTTACATTTCTGCAGCTACTGCATGGTTAAATCAGTATTACTTGGTTTTGTACATGGTCTGAAAAGTTTTGGAAAGTCTTGTCTAAAAAATATAAGTGACTGCTGTAGCAGACAGTCTCTCATGTTCACACTGATCGCACTGAACATGTGTTTCACTTGAACTTTGACCTTTTACGTTCCAGATCCCGAGTGGGAGCACCGATTGCACCCTTCCCATCACATGGGCCTCAGAGAATGGGAAAGCTGTAGACGTGTTCATCCTTCTGACCAACAACCCTTTGTGGGTGTTCACTGCCAGCCCACTGGAGTCTCTAAAGAAGCACAGACAAGTATATTTATTCATTCATTCATTTCTGCCTGGGGAAGAGATTTAATCAATAATGTCCTCCTACGGTAAAGATTGTTTTTGAAAATAAAATCATACCACAGGAGGAAAAATATATTGTTAAGCATGCAGACATAACCAGGGAAAAACGGATGATTTTCTTTTTCACATTTATATTCAAGCTGATTTAAAGCCAATCCTGTGTAGCTTATGTAGAGAATGGCTTGGCGTCTGACTAGTGTATATTTTGTAATGCTAAATTTTAGTTCATGTAATAGATTCAATAGATATTTATAATGATAAATAGATGGGACACAATTAATTGCCTGCAATTATATGGTAGTTATTGCACTGCTAAACAAAAACTGGGATCTATCAAAATATTCACAACAAGGCTGTCTGCCTCCCATTTAAAATGTCTTTATCACATTAAACAAAGTGTAACATTTTTATCAAAACTGAAAACTTAACTGACATGTAATTGCATACATGTATCCACATGCGTTTTGCAGGAACAAATAGTTGTATGTGTGTATTCTCAACAGACATCAGGAGCCAATTCCAAGTTGGTGATGTGCGGGCTGACCTCCATCGGACACGCCATCGCGGACACAGAAGACAGGGGTTTACTGAGCATCTGTGGCTTCGACCCGGGAGCTCTGACGGTCATTCGTAACTTGGCCCAGGATCTGATCTGAGAAAGTATATCGGGACTGTGTTTGAATCGTGTCGTGAAAGTAGAAAAAGAAGGCACAAAGTGGACCAATGTGGCTCACTTAGCATGCGGAGTGCCCTAAAACAGCACTAATCCAAAAGATGCTGACGGTTACAATTCCAATTTTTGTACGATGTCGCTTACAATTGACAAAGTGTCCAGCGGGCTGGACAACACACTGGAAATGTTATGTTCATATATTTTTTGTGAAATTTGAAAAGGCAGTGATAAGACGTGATACGTGATAGCACATCATGCTGTCAAGAGTCTATATGACGGGCTGTCGAGGGCTTGATGGTTCTTGATGAGACACTAATCCATTCAACAATAAATTCCATTCATTTATAGAAGGAAGTTGGCAACAGCAGTGTTAAGAGTCAGACGGTTAGAAGCTTAGTGCAAGTGTAGGTTTGTTTGAAGGGGAATTTCCTGTCGTTTAATATGTATCTGTGGTACGAGTTAGCAGGTTTAATGTAACAACTAGAGGCATTTTAGGCAGTGCCTCTATTTTATGTTGCATTATTTTAAATTATTAATATATAGAGGAGAGATAATTAAAACAAAGCACCAAAAGTCAACAGAATACCTTGCATTTTTTTCTTGTTATTCTGTTAAATTCTTAGCTGTATTTTTTTAGTTGTATTAACATTTGTTTTCCCCGAAGCCAATTTCATTGTAAAGTTGAGTTGTCTGTTCTGCTCTTGTCAGATTTATTCTAAAACAAAATACCCTTGGTGCTCTTAAATGTGATGATACATTTTTGGGGGGGATTATTTAGGTTTTGAATTATTATTATTGGAATTTTGTTAAAACATTAATGCCAATGTTTGGGATTTTAAGTCAAGTAACTAAATTGATTAGATGGACAAACTCTCATATTTTAGTCTGAAATCTATGCATCAAGATCACAATTTCACTGTATTATTATTATTATTATGTCCAGGAGGGACACATCACAGATATGTAACAACTGTTTATCATGACTGAACCTGCCACAGTTATGTTTCTGTACCTGTATGTAAGAATGTTTTGTTATGCAAAAACTAGCAGATTATTGTTACCTTCCCAGAATAAAATGAATTGAATGTACGTTCGTCAGACATGTAACAGTAGAGATTTAAAGTGCAGTGATTTACATTTGTTTACACCCAGAATAAATGCACATACCTAATAGTGTTTTAGAGTTAGGGGCCAAGACTTTATTTTGTGTGTGGGAGGGGGGGGGGGGGGGGTACAAGAGACTGAATATAGTGGTGGTACTTCTGGTGTTAGTCAATAACCATAGCTGTAATTATTGACAGCACTCACTAAACCTTCGACTTATCCTCCATTCTGGCGTAATTGAGTCTTTAAACACCTGACCGTGTAACTGTGAAGCATGTCTATCCTGACATGCCCATACTTTATTTTTCAACATGGAGACAATGTCCACTGTCTTTTTGGCCAAGGGTCAAAAGGTTATACAGCTAAGATATTTGTATAAATATTTGTAGTCTGACAGGGGCAATAGTTATGAGGTATGGTAGTTCACAAATTTTTTTTTATTTTATTTTATACACTTTATTAATCCCCGAGGGGAAATTATGCACCACCTTGGTTTACCTTTATATCATGTTGTCTGATGTATCGATTTTGCTTAACATGTAAGTACTTGGCAATGTAAATCCCTCACTAATAAACATTTTTGCTGCTCTTGAAATGCTGTTTTCCATTTTACAAATAACTACCACCTCTTGAAAATCACCTTTTCTGTTTTTTTTGGTGAGTCACTGTGACCAAATTGTTCGTCCCGTGGAAGTATCCTGGAGCAAGGCACCAGGATGTATTCAAACCAAGCAAGCGTGGCTTAAATGTCCAGCTGTGACACATCTTTAAGAAAAAAAAAAAATTGGTTGGGGGGAAAAAAAAAAGTTGAATTGAGATCAGGCATCCTGCGAGGCCGCCTGGTGTTGATAACCGGGGGCCTTGCAAACACACTACATCAAGAGGATTGAAGATGGCGGATGTGTTGAGTGTTCTCCGTCAGTATAACATCCAGAAAAAGGAAATCGTCGCGAAAGGAGATGAAGTTATATTCGGAGAGTTCTCCTGGCCGAAAAACGTCAAGACCAACTACATAATCTGGGGGTAAGTCGGTGTTAAAACTGCGTCTAAATCGCTTCTGCGGGCCCGCAGCTCATCGGTGCCTTGTGCTAGCGGCTCGTTAGCTACGAGATGCTAACTGAACTCCGCTCGTCGATGCTGAGCTTCAAACTTTAAACGCTCTTCGGTGACTTCGTTGTGTCGGAGACCACGTCGCCATTTTGTTGTTGTTGTTGTTGTTGTTGTTTGTGGTAGCCTTCGTGCATGTCGATTCATCTTCGTTTAAACATGCTCGGTATTTATGGAGAAATTGTAAAGCCGAACTTGCAGCGGTGATGTGATGCTAACTTAACGAGCGACGTTGTCACGGAGTCAAGAGATTCACTTGTGTCGTACAACCCGCAGTCACTACCACGAACACCTTACATCACCGTGCTCAAAGCAAACTTTCTGCACACGACGCAGAAAACAAAAGTTGAAGAGTCGACCAGCTCGCAAGGCTGACTGTTGATAGTTCCGTGTTTGTGACGTCAGAATCCGTCTTCCGTTTTTGTTTGATCTTGTAGTTTTAACCGTATCGACGTCATAGTTCACGTTTAACTTAAGTGCTTCTTCTTCTTCTTCTTCTTTTCTTGTTAAATGCTTCCTCTGCCTTCAGCACCGGTAAAGAGGGGCAGCCCAAAGAGTACTACACCTTGGACTCGATCTTGTTCCTGCTCAACAATGTGCACCTGCCGCATCCTTCCTACGTGCGGAGAGCTGCAGTAAGTTTCAACACCTGCTCGAGTCTCTTCGGACGCGAGATCGTTTCCATGTTATGCGCAGCTGCCCTGCGAGTTGTCTCTGATTGTTGTGTGTTGTTTGTAGACGGAAAACATCCCTGTTGTCAGACGACCTGATCGAAAGGGTTTGCTGTCATATCTCAACGGCGATAGCTGTAAGTAGCACCTCGGAGGCCTGTGGCCATCTTACGTTGTGATGCTGTAAACACGTGTTTGTTGTTCCCCTGTGTGTGTGTGTGTGTGTGTGTGTGTGTGTACGATATGTGCATTATTTAGACCATTGTCTAATAAGAAACGTTTCCTTTGTCTATGTGCAGCTACGTCAACGAGCATCGACAGAAGCGCACCTATAGAAATAGGTTTGCAAAGAGCAACGCAAGGTAAGTTCACACCAACTTTATTTACGTGATGTGATGTGGACTGGACGGTGGCGTTTCATTTGTGTAAAGATAGATAAATAATTATTACTTAAACCTAAGATTACCGGTTAGTACTCGGGTTCGTTGCTCCTTTCTACAACTCAAAATGTTTTACGGATGCTTTCTATTGGGTTTGTGCTGTTTGATAGAGAGAAGCTGCTGTAACTGCCGTGTGCATTTTTCATGGTGACTAATACAGTTGTTTTATTTTCTTCTGTTTTGTTTTAGTCAAAAGAGCAGCTGATGAGGTATCTTCTGAAGCGAAAAAGCCAAGGATTGAGGTAAACTGACAGGATGCTTCTTCAGACCAAACGCAAACAAAGTGTTAATGAAGAAGAGAGCAGGGGACTTAGTGATCACATGGTATATTTTATTACCGACATTCATAACAGCTGAGATATTTGGGTCAAATGCATTAAAATAGCATGAGACCAAAGTATTAACAACAATGTATGCAACTGAACCAATTAATTGTAAATGTTAATTTTGTTTTTATTACATTTTATTTAGTAAACATTTTTTTATTTTCACTTGTAAAGCATAATTAGTCTTTTTAATTTAAAGTCAAGGTATATTCCTCCAAAATAATGATAATATAAACAAAACAATTGTTTGCCGTTACAAAACTTAAGTGTCCTTTGAACTGACTAACAAGCTAATCAAGTTCCTCACATGCAAAGCAAACAGAACAGCAGAATAATAGTTAGCCACCTTCAATGTGGTGGAACTCTTAAATTTTCCAAAATAAAATGGAGAACTCCTAAAGTTCATCAACAACAACACTTGCTCAATCCCACTTCTTTTTCTAACTAATTGACAATCGGGGCAGGTGACAAAAAATGTACTATTTCAGCTTTTATTAGTTCAGAACTGACCTGGTAAATCCTACATGCTTGATTCGACAGTGTGTTTTAGTCTGTTGTTGGCTAATATTGTGTTGCTTTCAACTTAAGGATGAGGAACGAGTGCGTCTGGACAAAGAGCGTCTGGCTGCTCGTCTGGAGGGCCACAAAGAGGGCATCGTACAGACTGACCAGATCAGGTATAACGGATCATAGATCAGGGGAATTTATACATGATGAGATCACTATATGAAGTTATGTAAATCAGTCGGTGTGAATTGATCAAGATTAAGTCATATTGTATTACAAATATTTGTCCTTCAGTAGTGAGCTGCTGAAATGATCAAAACTGTCCTCTTTTGCCAGATCGCTGTCCGAGGCCATGTCAGTGGAGAAAATCGCAGCCATCAAAGCCAAGATCATGGCCAAGAAACGTTCGACCATTAAAACAGATCTGGATGACGACATAACCCTGAAGCAGAGGAGCTTTGTGGATGCAGAAGTGGATGTCACCAGGGATATTGTCAGCAGAGAGAGAGTCTGGAGGACCAGGACAACTATTCTCCAGAGCACTGGAAAGGTCAGAGTCCTCTTTCAGCTGGTGACATCCAGTCACAGTGCTTTTCTCTGCAAACACTCTTCATTCTCTCTCCATAAACAAGCATCTTTCTCAAAGTACTGGATCTTTCCTTCAAATACACGTGTGTCAGAGTAGCCTGTGACTTGACCCGTGTCCAATAAGGTTTTCAATATTGGACCTTGGTTTATATTCTGGGTCTTTACATGTTGAAGTCTACAAACAGTATTTTATATCAGGGAAGTGTTGTTTGTCTTGTGTGGGGTCAAAGTGTTGGTTTTGTTGCAATTCTGATCACACACGGCAATAATGTAGTAACTGCTGTTGAATTACTTTTGATTTAGGATGTAAAGGTGTTTTCAGATTGATTCAAATCCATATTTGTTCAGTAGTGGGAGTCGTTACTGCAAAAATTCGCTCGAACGAACAATTACATTACATTTTGTAAACATTGAGAACATTTCTTTGAATTGTATTGCGTTTGTCGTGCTACCAAAAGAAAAGGAAAGGAAAGGAACTTTACCATTTGGAGCTGTACTTGAGCCCCTTTATTGTGCATATTTGAGTTTAGAAGCAACTTCCTTGTTTTACCAAACCGGCTGAACATGGCAAAAGGAACATTTCAAGCACTAGATGGCGCCAAAGCACGATTTCTATTCATGGTTTTCACTGAGCCGCTGATGAACTTGACATGACGACAAGCTCATCTCAAAGCTATGTGTTGATTTGGCTGTGTACTCAAATGTCTCTTCTTTGACCCTTTTAAATAAAATAGCATTATGTGTTATTACAAATATGATAAAGAGCTGTTATGAAACACATTTTTGCTGACAAGAGGCACTTTCAGACCAAACAGTTCATGGGAACTCCACGCGAACTACCTCCCTTCTAGCGCTTTTTTCTTTTTCTGGTCCATCTGCCAATAGAAACGCTGAGTTGACGTAAGCTGACAGGCAGTCGGTGGAACAATGTCTCTTATGCAACAACAACAACAGTCAATTTGCCTGTCTTTTGCTCAATTTTGTTGAGTCAACAGATGTTAGAAGTGTTGTTATATGAGGTACTTATCCACAGTCAGTGTATGTGCCTGCAGTAGATGGGAGTCAACACATCTCTCGTTTGGAGAAGCAGGTAGCTGTACCGACATGAAAGCCAAGCAATGACCTGCTGTGGATGAGGTCAGCAGTAAAATGTATTTTAATCACAATTTAATAATACAAAAAAAAAAAAAAATGCAATATCAGTTCATGTGTAAGTTCTGTTATACCCAAAGTATTTTCAGCGCTTCATCTTGCTGTCTTACAGCCCTTTTTGACAAGGAACTGCACTGTTATATCCATCTATGCACACGTTGAAACACTAGAAAGGCACACAATAATACAAACAAACTGACCGATTGAGGCAGTGGTGGACCAGCAACTCTGTGTTCATTGAGATAAAATGTCAAAGGAGTCTGGTAGCTTTAAAGAGACCGCTATACCTGCTTTAGTTCCCCTGTGGAAGGCGGCGGCAAGATAAAATGGTCTTATGTTGGCAAAGTGTCTATCCTGAAGTAGCCTCTCAAAACTGCTGATTGTCCTCAGCTCCTGCAGGACAGACACACAACAAGGGGGTACTTCCTCTTGCTGCTCTTCATACTTTGAAAAAGTTCCTGTAGTCTCGAAGCACCTAATGTGTTTAGTATTGATGTGTATTTATGATTGTGTGGTCAGAAATCTCAACTTAACTGTTTCTATTGTACCACATTTTATCAATTTGTGTAGTCTGTTCCTCAGACGTAAACTGTTAAATCAATGCAGGAGCAACTGTGACACAGCTGTCACATAGTGACCTTTTTAGACAGACGGTTTCTGAACAAGATGCCAAATTTCTGTTACACTCAGTAGAGCACTTTAGAGCACGTAGTAATTAACACCCCTGTAAATGTGTAATAATTTGATGTTATTTGTCTTTTGCATTAAACCTTTGGCTACATATGTTGTTTATACAAGGCTGCTGAACTCATCATGTACGTATCTGTATTGATTCTCTGCAGAACTTCTCGAAGAACATCTTTGCCATCCTTCAATCAGTGAAAGCCAGAGAAGAAGGACGAGCACCAGAGCAGAGACAAGCACAGAACACTACTCAAGTGGTAAAAATGGCACCCACTTTCTATTTTATTACGTAGTCCTACTTTAAAGCTTATTTAAATTTGACATTTGTTAATGTTGAAATTAAACTCATTGTGTGGTTGAAGAGTAAGTTTACGACACGGCTTCAACTAGCCGCCTGTCACCATTCACACATGAGATTCCCTCGGCAGACGACTGTGTCCAAAGTGGACTTTATGTATTATAATGTATTGACATTGTTAAGGTATTCATTGTTTGTGTTTCATGTTGTTTCCAGGACCCGTCCCTAAGAAACAAGCAGCCTGTCCCAGCTGCCTACAACAGATACGATCAGGAGCGATTCAAGGGAAAAGAAGGTGAGTTTCATTTACGCTTCTAAAGCTAATTTTAGTACAAAGAACAGTACATAGTTACCTGTACATTGGTCTATGGGTCATTGATACCCCATGACAGTTCCTGCTTCAACTCCCTGCATCAGTAAACATCTATAAATGCACACAGAGATTATTGTTTTGGTCGACCATTCAGCCCTTCCACTGGATCACAGGGGCACTTATTTAAAAGTAACACGTTTGATTTCCCGTCTTGGTACTACAAAGACGTGCTCCTTTATAGTCTCACATGGTTTCGAAGCAGACTGTGTGCTTCGCCACAAACCCTGCAGCTGCTGATTGGAGCAATACTTAGACAATTACAATCTTCAGTGTTAGAAAAACCGTGAGGCTGTAAACTCATTTTTTTTTTAGGGAATAAAATCAAGCAAAAGAAACTTTGTTTTACATAATATCAAACTATTATCTTCAAGCATAGATTACCTGCAGCTGTCTTTGCAGCATGGCCCCACTATGGTGTATTAGGAACAAAAATACAGCCATGTGTGGTTTATCGCTTTGCTGCATGTGTAGATTATTCGTCACACAGACTTTTTTATATCCTCTCACCTCATTTCTCCATTGAAATCATATGTTGTGTCAGCTGCACAAACCTGAATAGATAAGGGTGCATTTTGCAAACTTTCCTTGCATGAGAATTTTGTGTGCTGATAAGAATTGAAAGGTGTCAAAATGTTACATAATATTTATCTCTTTAGAAAATAGGCCTTTACGTTCTGCCAGTATTCTGCAACTCAGTGGGTTTTTGGTTTTTTTCTTAGAAACGGAGGGTTTCAAGATCGATACCATGGGCACCTACCACGGCATGACCCTGAAGTCCGTGACGGTAAGAATAAAACTCTGCTGATAGCGTAAGAGCTCAGAGAAGTGACTAACCCCACCCTCAATGTCACACATTTACCAAGAATGTCTGGTTTGGAAGCAGAAAAAAGTTTGATGTAATTCGTGATCAGTCGCCGTTCACATACTCTGTTTTTCAAGTAGTTCAAAAGGGCCATTTAAAAATACCAAGTTTTAAATGTTAAACCGTCTCTTAAAAATAAATTTCTGCTGGTCGTTCTGATTATGTTTTACTGTTTCGAACTGAATCAGCATAAACTAAAGACAGGAAATTGGGTCACATTACTTAAGTTCTCATGTACTTTTTAATAATGCAAATCTGCAGCAATCTCTTGCTGCTGACTTTACATTGAAACTAAATCTCCTTTAACAGATTACTTCATTAATTGTTCTTTACACATGGAAATTTTTATTTGTGCTGTGCCCTGCCTACTCTAGTTTTATAAAACACATACAGTCGATCTAATTATTACAAAGAAAGGATCTTCTGCACCACATTGAATCGCAGCTCCTTCTTTCATAAAATAGAACTGTGTACATAAACTCTCCAGTGCTTTGACTCAGACATAGAAACAGTTTTCAACTCTTCTTGTACAAAAAAAATGGGCAAATACCCTCAAACACATCATCAAATTTACACAACATTTACTCCCGAGTTTCTATTGAGCTCGCACACAGATCAAATGTGGATTACTCCCTTGATATTGAGTGAGGATGAGAATGTGCTGAGATATGAATCATTATTTGTATCGAACAAGGTCTTTGTGCGTGTAGCTGTAGCTTTAGTTTAAGTTACTGAGCAGGTTTCTCTCCGTTCATTCTGTTTGAGTGCATCCTGGCCGTTCTCTCTTTGAACGTGTTGATGCAGGCGTTGTGTTTGTTGCTCTGAAGGTGATGCCAGTATTTAAGCAGTTCGTTGGGGTGAAACCCGTGCGACGTTATCAGATGGCTGTACTTGCAGCTCGAGTAAGACACGCGCCAGTGGTTGAACAGGAACTCGTTGGGTGGAGGCGTGGGCTCGATCCGGAGCTTGGCCAGGCATATTCCCACGTACACGTCCTCCAGATGCAGGTGTTGGATACTTAGAGATGCTAGATAGATTTTCCCCGCTACGTCTCCGGAGAAGACGTAACCGGTCCCAGAGCAGAAGGTGGGATACTTTTCACTTGGGTACAGCTCTGGAGGCATGTACCACTTGCTGTTCTTATTCCGGTTGGGTGCAAAGCCTCTCATGTTATTTCCTGTGAAGTAGTTCTTCTTGGGCTTCAGTTCTGGCCTGAGCAGCTTGTAAATGAGGTACTCCGTGTTGACGAACATGTCGCTATCAGTCTTCATGACGTAGCTGGCCTGCGGGCAGTGCATCGCGACCCAGTTCATTCCCATCAACGTCTTTATGGTCAGGTTTTTGTAGGAATCCAGAAAGTCCTGCTGAATGATATCGTGATGCCTCCGGCTCTCCGCCTGTAGCATCTTTTGTTGCAGCAGCCCCAGCTCTCCTTCTTTCTTCCCCAGCAGAAAGAGCCGAATCAGTCCCAGAGCTGGGGCGACGCTCTCGTTCCCCCACGTCTGCCGTATGGCGTTCCTTGCCTCCACTTGCCGCGCCTCGGTGGCAATCAGCAACACTAGAAATAGAGCCGGTCTGTTCTCTGCACATTTGTCTGGTTCATTGATGATATAAGGGAAAGGTCCATGGGTTATCGTACCACTGAGGTGTCCTTCTTCAATTTGGCTCGTGTTCGCTGCCACAGTGTTCCCAAAAGTTGGGGAGAAAACATCGGGCTTCTCGTGGGAGCTGATGTTGGCGTCGGCCTTGAAAGTCGGCTGAGGAACAATCACAAACCTCCACGCTGAATGTTGAGCACTCGTGTTTAATTTGGCTTTGGTGGTGTGAAGTCCCCCGCCGCTGTACACCACAGGATGGCCTCTCCACCACGGCATACCGGTGAGCCTGGGCAGCCACACCTGGTGGACCAGGAAGATCAGTACGCCCAGCAGGGACAGGAGGTACAGAAGTTTGGCTGTGTGTGTGCAGCAGTGGCGTCGTCTCCACTGCATGATTCACTCGGGCCGTTGTCACAGTTGAGGCCAATCGTCAGCAGCTTCTGACCAGGTATTGATCGCTGGAGATGAAGTGAAGAGTATGTCTTGAGTCACTTAAGGGTCTTTGGCCCTGTGTTAATATCTTCGTTCCACATATGTAAATCACTCTGTTGACGTCCAGGTATCACCTAAGAGACAGAGGACAGGACGGTATATAGTTGAGCAGTAAGACAGACGCAGCATCTCACAGCAGTCCCAATAATGCTGCTGCAATCAATATTTTTATATTGACATTAAAAAGAGAATTACAGCCAAACTCTTTCAGCTTATTGTTCTGGTTTTACTGTTTGGGTTCAGTCTGACCAGTTTGATCAACCCTCCTGTTATTTTGTTTTATTGTAGTTTGATGTATACATTTTATATTGCACATTTAATGCAGTGATAAAGCTTGAATATTGACATAAAATCCTTTTTGCACTGTTCTCATGTTGCTCTACAGATTAATAATGTCCATAAAATCCTTGTTGTAGCAAAGCAGTTCGATATCAAGTCTTGTTACAAACTATCAACTAAGAAACCTCATAACAGCTGTTGTTTCCGCAGCAAGATAATGTAGAAGCAAAAAAAAAAAAAAACCGTGGATGCTTCTCTTTTCCATCTTTTTTTTGTTTTGTTTTTTTACAGAAAATTTGGTGTAAGACATGCAATCTTCTGGCATTCGTGAAAGAAATCTCTTCTGTCGCACAGTATGTTTTGCTTTCTCAGTTTTCGACTCCTTTGCACCCTGAAGTGGAGTTTGTTCCTTGTTTTTTTTACTGAACTAAACACCACCCTCTCAAAGGACTGCAACGAGACAAAGAGCGGTCTGTTTGAACTGAAAATACTTATGTTGGCTCTCATTGTTCATCTCATGTTGACATTCATCAGAGGAGAGTTAAACAGGTGTTTCCTTTTAAATAAATAAAATAAAAAAGGCACACCCTTCACATCCTGCCGGGTAGACATTAAAACGAATGACTGATGTGCGTCTGCCTTTTGAAGCCCTCGCAACATAAACTCACCCATTTGAATCCAAGTGCTCGTCTCCCGCTGGTATCCGTCATTCCCAGGCGTGATGAATTACAGTCTTCACACGCTGACCGCCCTCTTGCTCTCTGCTCCTTTCGGCGCTCTCGGCCAAATCACAGTCAGACTCAAGTCCTCTTCATTTCCTCTGCAGCGTGTGACAAATCCTCCCTCTCTTCGGGCGTTACTCGGAAACCAAAATTTTTTTATTTTTTTTTTACCACCGAGAGATGTGTTCCCGGCATGCACAAGTGCGCCTGTGTGTGTGTGCGTGCGTATGCAGAACATGTGTCAGAGCTCCCGTGTTGCAGTCGCTCCATCTGCCTTGGCGCATCGTCCCCAGAGGGTCTAACGCTGCTCCGCTGCTGCTGCTGCTGCTTCCTCCTCCGGCCAAAGGGTGAGGAGAGACGGTAGCTGACAGTTAGCTGCAGACCCGGGTCCTTTCGCCGTCCTCGTCGTCATACTGAGTGTATCAAAGCACCAGTGGGTCGCTGGGTTTCGTATCTGAATGATGCACGAGCTTCACATCTCTCAGCTCTTCTTCCAATTTCCGTGCCCGGTTCCTCTCTCGTCTTCCTCTGTGATGCACATGCTCGCATGTTAACTTCCCTCCCTCCAGTGAGCAGCTCTTCCCTTTTTCTTTTTTCCTTTTTTTTTTTAGTTGTTTTGGTTTCCCTGTTCTCACCCCTGCTCGGTCGACAGCCTCTCGAGCTCCGCTCGGCTCGGTCGACGTGTTGTCTGCGAGAGGGCCGCAGGGGTGAAAGCAGCGGGGGAGGAGGAAGATGATCGTGAGGTAGCGCTGCGAGCAGCGTGTTGCCTACTGAAAGGCAGCTCCGGGCTTGGTGGCATCACGCCTTCCCACCACGTCACGCCGCCTCTGCTGCTGTTGCTGCCTGCTCTGTTAAAGGGGAGGAGGGGCTGGGCTACTGACCTATTTGTATTCACACCCACTCTCCAGAAAGAGGAATAATGTATTATCTCAATTTGGCATGCTGTGAGGTAAGAGGAGGGGGGGAGAGGAGCTTTTGTGTTTTCACTTCCACAAGTCTCAGAGGGGTCCTGATTGTTTAATCTGATTGAAAGATTGCAGTGCAAAACTGCAAAAGTCTTTTAATGTGTCTCAGTTTGGCCTCCTATTTTGGATAATGATTGTAACGCTGTTAATTTAAAACAATGTTTCCGCTGTGCTCATTCAGCTGTTGGTCTGCAGCGCCCGAATTTTCCTATTCAGCCATTGTCTTTTTTAATTCAACCACAATATGTCTGTTCCTGGGAGGGCAGGAGAAGAGGGGCCCTTGTTTTTTTTGAATGTATTCACAATACTTGTACTCAAGCTAGGAAGTGTGAGTTCACAATGCGGGCAGGATCAGAACAAAATAGAGACTATTTTAAAACGCTTACTGACCTCGTTTTAGTTTGAAAACGCCACCGTTTCAGTCTGAACGGGGCAAGACGGAGACTTTTAAATACAATTTATATAGTATCCCTGGTTTGTCATGTCTCAATCATGTGACCCTTTTCAGAAGAAAAGTAACGACATCATCCGTGACTACCAGAGGTTAATTCCTCATGGACAACGAATTACATGCATTGCTGACCTTGTTGTCTCTGCTCACGGCTGTTACACGGTTAAATTCTTTACATTTGAACACTACCACGTACACGTGCAGAGGACAAGTTACTATGCGAGCAATTTGCAACAATTCCTGCGTCCAGCAGAGTAGCATCCTCATTGAATGACAAGAGAGCACTCCGGACAACTTCTTTGAATTCAGTCATCATCTGAAAAGTTTATAAGGCCAGAACTTGTCTACATTGACATCTACACCGAGTACAGCGCATAAAGGGAAAGATCTCGTCGTCAAGTTCTACCAAACACGCAGCATACCGCGATGCTTTGGAGCAATAGGCTGTGCATACATCGAAATCAAATTGCCCCAAAGTAAATCCGCTGGCTACGTTAACAGGAAGGGGAAACATTCTTTGAACGTACAAAGCGTTGTTTGACTACACGCACTGTTTCATGGAGGCTGCCGTCAAATTCCACGCGTTGTCAGGCGTGTTGGTGTGGATGGAAAATGGCTCTAAAAACGGTGCTAAAAACGCTCCTGTGGACAGAGATCATAAACGTATTAGTGTGGATGTAGCCCGAGAGAGATCCAGTGAAAACGAGCAGTAGCTAATGTCTGACTTGTCAGGCCCGTGGCTCAATCTGTGGGTTGTTTTTGCCAGATCGGGGATTATGACACCGTACATCACAATATTGTCATGATACGCACCTTTCATACACCGACGCATCCCAAAGGGCCTCACAGAACAACAGGAAAGAAGCTTGAAAATACAATAAAAACAGGGAGGAAATTTTAAAACGATATAACGAATAGAAACCAAACGAACAATAAAACAACAAAACAATAGTGCCCCAATTAAAAGCCAAGGTCCACTAATAGTTAACAATGCACTGTATATAATGAATTTATACTGCTTTAAAAGTGCAGCTGTTATCCTCAGCATTAAAACAGCTGGTTTCTGAATGCTCGGTGGTTTTAACATCAGGATTGCTTGGACACTCGGTGCTGGATTAAGCAGACAGGATGTGGGTGACTACTGGCTCCTTCTGAGGAAGTTTAATCGCTAAGATGCAAGAAGACCGTGAAAATTAAACCCATAAAATATTCACACACTGTTCATAATTTCTACTGATAAAACATGCATTTGGCTAATTTATTCCAAAAGGCCCCTCGAGCACAATAATAGAAGCTGCACGTGGATTTCTTCCATGCGCAACAGTTTCATCACGAGAGCTTCACAAATGTTTGTGAACGAACGATCACACAAAACCGTAAATATGATCTTTTAATTACCCCTGTAAAATATCATAACGACCCCGTTGTGTTTTTTATTCCCCTTTCAAAAACACACCAAAGGATGTTGACTGTAATCAATTAGCTATACCAGGAGAATTGGTGAAAATTGTGTATCACATGACTTTTTAAATGTTATAGAGAGGAATTTTTTTTTTAAATATAATTCATGTTGATTACATAAGGACAAACTGACATGTTGTACACTTTAGAATTCAAGCTTATGCAGATTAAATGGTAAACGCAAGAGAGACTTTTATTATTATTTTCATCAGAAACTGGAAACTTCTGCTTTCTCTCTGATGGCGTTAGCTTGCGGTCTTTCAAAAGAAGTGATGTTTTGCAAGACTGCAGCAACCAGTTTCTCAATGCCTGTTGATTTCACCGGAACAAGAGCAATAAGTCAGCCGCGGAGTCTTTTGCCAACGGCACAGCAGCTTTTGCGGCTCTCATTTTTCTCTTCTTCTCTGTAAAAGTTTTGAATCGATTAGTCCAGAGATTCTCAACCTTTTTTTTTTATTTTATTAAATCCAGCATGCAAGCAAAGAGTTCACTCGCTGGCATGTGGGCTGATGTTTTTACTGCTAATAGACGGAGGCTCGACGCTGAGCTTTATCGCCAACCCAGCGTGCACCGATCAGAAGTCGCAAGCCCAGGTGTTGAAAATCTCTGGATTTGAAGCTTTTTGGGAGAAAATGAATCCAACAGCCTTTGATAAGATTTTGATTATTTTCTGTCATTCATGGAACAAAAGGAAATGGAATGTCTTTAGGGTCGGACAACAATAGAAATACAAAAGATTCTTACAACTACAGTCAATTTTTATGGTCAGTTTTTATTAACTTCTGACAAGTTATGGACCAAACAATAAATGAATACATACAAAATGTTGCAGATTAGTGGATTTAAAAAAATATATTTAATGTTAATTGCTTCCTGAAAATCAACACGCAAACTGTTGAAATTCTTACCTAAAGTGAGCCAATTCAATTTAAATTCAATATTCCAATTCAACATGTTGGAGAAATAGTTTCATGTTTTAACAACCGGCATTTTCTGAAGGATTTGATGTTTCTGCCGCTCAGACAGATCTGCTGGATTCATCTGGAGAAATCCTGTACCAATAAATGATATACTCCACGTTTGGTTCAAGACTATCCTGAGTCTATTGTTTGATTCTAGAGAACCTAAGAGAGATGATGTCGCTAGCAGACGTGAATTTTGCCCCTTGCACATAAACACCATGAGTACAGTTTTAAATTCGATCTCCATCAAAACAGAGCACATATTTTTTTCCTGTCGAGCCAGTTTCATAAACAAATGTCTGTATTCTTGTAACATTTGCGATGTCTTCAGGACACAGTTCTCACTGTACGTTAATCGGAGGAGCTACTCTTGTGTCGTTTTGATGAAAGAATTTGTTTTGCCCCAAACTGTTTTTCAATCCTGTTTAAACCATCTGAGAAATCAGACGGTTTGGAGCTCCAGCCTGTGGGAATGTCACTGCATGATGGATTACTGCTCGACTGTGACCCCCTAGTGTGGCCCCCTGTAAAGCACCCGCCTCCTCTAACACACACACACACACACACACACACACACACACACACACACACACACACACACACATTCTTTTTTCTCTAAGGGACTCAGTAGCGAGCTATCAACCAGCAATCAGCAGAGCTGATAAAGGAAAATAGAGCTCTTGCTGTTTTCCCATAACTTGTAGTCTTCATTTTCTTCTCCGACTGTACTCGACTCTTATGAGTAGTGTGTTAGGATTTTGGATTCGCATTCACACCAATACAAATAGCGGAAATTAACAACAAAACAAAAAAAAAATAGCTTTTCCGATGTTGTTGCAACCGTTTCATTTAACTTCTTTTTTTTTTTTTTCTTCGATTATGTTTTCGGTTCATGGATGTGACCTTGGGGTGTTTCTGTTATTTTCCAGGAAGGAGCATCTGCTCGGAAGGCCCAGACCCCAGCGCTGCAGCCTGTCCCTCGTCCAGGTTAGTGTTGAAGGCAAAATATTCATGTCTAACCATGCTAACCATGTTCAGTTGTTTAACAGTTTTTCATGTCCTGCATTGAGTGGACATGCTTTTATTTTGTAAAAGAAAGAGTCAATGGGAAGAATTTTTGTGCAAAATTGTTTTGTTTTTTGTTTTTTTTATAAAAATGTATTGATAGCATCCTATAAGGTATCTTCAGTAACTACTGAGTGCCGACGAGAGTCCGAACACTGAACCAAGGATAAACTTAAGAAAAGCCAGAAAAAATAAATCGCAGTTCAGATGAGACTTTTTGGAACAACAGGCGAGTCTGAAAGTTGGCGTTTAGGAGTCTTTGAAAAGACCAAGATAGTGAAAGACGTTTAGAAATGAACACTTGTATTTCTGATTCGGTTTTCATTGGTCGATATTACTGGATAGTACAGGCAGACTGTAGTTTTGCTTAAATGCAACAAAAGATGCACAAATCTAACAAACTCTTCTGACAGAATTACAGCTAATGTCATCAGAATAAATCTTAAACCTGCAGTGCTAAACTTTAGCCTTTGTCTCCATCTCCAAAAAATGTCCCCTCGGGGATTAATAAAGTATATACCTACCTACCTACCTACCTACCATCTTCTACCAGTGACGGTAAAAAACACTCGCCGCGCTAATGTTGCAGGCTTCGCCAGAGGCCGCTCCATCGCCACTGTTGCTGCAGTAAAATGGTGGTCAAACCGTTTTGAGCATTTGTGATGCGCCATAAAATGCCTCGTCTCACAATCAGAATTTGATCTGTTAACATTTAGAAAGTCTTGAAGAGCTGAATGATTGAATTATTTTATCCTCATTCATGAATCTGTCAAGTGTTTCAACTCGTTTGACAAGGGATTGATTGTAACAGACATTCATATCTATGTAATAGTCCTGCGCTGTCGCTTTTAATGTTAAACGTGTGAGAACATTCAACGACGGGAATGAAAACCAAGAACATTCACGGCACTGTAATATGCAGCTTTCTCCAGATACCCATCTTTACCTGGATTAGTCTTAAGAAGACGGGGTTTTGTGTTGACATGACTCAAAAATCGGATTACTGTACAGCACGTAACACAACTTTTTTTTTATTTTATTTTTTTTATGTGCTAATTTTCTTGCATTGTTCACTCCTACGCCGTTATCTTTTTCATGCTTTCCAAATCAGATTTGATGAGCAGGGAAAATCCCTCCACTCCATTTAAAGTTTAAAAAAAAAAAAAAAAAAACTGCAGCAAAGCAGCTGGAGCTGTTCTTTTTTTTTCCCCCTACATTTCTCTGGGCTCATAATACATCTCTGTTTACACTCCCTACCTGTCCTCGTCCTCTGTAACTCTGACCTGACTGACATGAGGCTGCTTCTCCAAGTGTCTCGGCCCGATGTGTTGCGGCTTTTTGGGTCTTTTTTTTGTTGTTGTTTTTTTTGTTCCCTCTGAACGCTTCCTGTCGGCAAATCGTGCGCGGCTCTCGGCTTGTGTCAGTCATTTGGACACCATCGCCATCCCTCCCACTCGCAGTTTCTACGGAGACAATGAAAGGCGAAAACACTGCATTACCTACCGACCAGTCAGTCACGCTCCGCATCGACAACATCCCAGCTTTGTGTCGTACGACGGCATGTCCGCACATTGGTAGCGGCTATAAAATGTCCACGTAGAATTAGATACGGTGCGGGTGGTGTAATTAACTGGCGGTGTAACTGTTCAAGAGGAAGGGGTGGGGGTGGGGGGGGGGGAACTTACAAAGCTCGTCCTGTCTGTTACTTTTGGCTCCTTGACCCAGCAATACTACTTTCACTTTCACTCATCCACAGAAAAATATTACAAGGAATGTACAAGTAATGACCAGGCCGCAGTTTCTGTGATACTTACTGTCATGGCATATTGACACGTGACTAAACCAAGGAAATATGCACATGATTTATGGACGAGGCCGCATCAGTGAATGGACGTCTGTCTGGACAGAAGAATCACACGTCTGTTTCAGTCTCCGAACAACACCCGACCCAAGATGCTCCCACAGCTTTTTCCTCCTTCTTTTTTTTTTTTTTTTAATGTGACAGAACATCAAAGCAGCATCAGTGTGTGACACATTTGTCCTTCAGCAGCAATATCGACTTGTAGAGGAGCTCAACTTCATAGACAAAGAGGATAATAGGCTAAAGAGAAGAATGCACAGGTTCATGTTTTGCACATCAAACAAACTATTTGCAGCCTCCAACGCAGCCAGAGGCCCCACATCACTATTTCACATGTGAAGTAAATACTTTTATTTATTTAATTTTTTTAAATTATTTATTTAAGTGTTCCTAATGAGACTTTTGCTTTAAATGATTTTTGAGCAATCATTCAGTTTTACGTCCAGTTGCTTCAGAAACTTAGTGTTCAACAGAACAATTCAGTCCAACATTGTAGAGCTGCAACAAATAATCGATTGATTGAATACTTAATTAAAAGAAAACTAATTGCCAATCATTTTAATAGTCATTTTGGATCATTTCTGTTATGTAAAAATACAAAAATCCTTTGATTCCAACTTCTTATTGTGCATATTTTCTGATTACTTTAGTTTATCCGTGATAATAAACTGAATATTTGGTTGAAGGCTGCTGGTCGGGCCAGAGAGACGTGTTAAGCTGCGCTTTGGACTTTAGGAAACACTGGTTGACATTTGTCATTATTTTCCAACATTTTAAAGACTACACAACTAATCAATAAATCAAGAAAATAATCATTAATTGCAGCTGTACAATCCTATTAATATTAACGTGAATAGATGTTGGGAAAATACATTTCTTTAATTTCACTGAGGATAAGTGTTTTGTTTTTTGTCTCTTAGGGAGCATTTAATATTGTAATCCTCTTTGTATTAATCCATAAATGTATTTTTCTTGTCTTTTTTTTTTTTTTTTTTTTCTAGTTTCACAAGCCAGACCACCACCGAATCAGAAGAAAGGTACATCACTTTTAGTCAGTGTTTTTGGCGTTGATATGAAATACAACATACCGTACACAATGTTATGTCATGTGAATTTAAAGAACCTACGTATGTCTTAGTCCTGACTTCCTGTTCTGTGATTAGGGCCTTTACTTGACTGTCTATCTGACTCTTAATCTGTTTCTAAGACCTTTTATTGTGACTTCGTCTGCAGGATCCAGGACACCCATCATCATCATTCCTGCCGCCACCACATCGCTCATCACAATGCTCAATGCGAAGGATCTCCTGCAGGATCTGAAGTACATATACATCCTTACTGCCCTTCTAGAAAGCAATGAGTCACCTTCTTTTCTTTTTTCTTTTTGAAATGTGGTCACTGTTACTCTTTCATGAACCGAAGGCCTTTTTTTTTTTTTTTTTATTATCATTAAATTTGCAATTCGCTTCTTTTATTCATATATTGATTTAGTAGTGCTCCATGAGAAGCTGTGGAAATATACAGCAGCCAGGAGAAGAGGAATAAAAAAGCAAGGCAGGCTGAAGCAAGGCTGTCTTTAGTGGCTGCTGAGGCTGCGGGACCGGAAACTCAGCCAATTCTAATAGAGAAGGACAGAGCTGCTAACCTTGGCCTTCCACACAGTAATACACAATAATACACCGTGGATGTGGTAATCATGGATGGGATGGTTTTTTTGTTTTTGTTTGCATTATCTGTAGAAACACAAAATCTTGTAGTATGAAACGCCACTGGCCTTGTATTTAATGCTGTTTTACTACTGTCGATAGTCATCCAGTTAGCTCGACATGCAGCTTCCAGAAGAGCAGTCGAACATCCAGTCCCTGTAATTTTGCTCTTTCAGCTTTGGACAGTGTAAAAAAAAAAAAAAAAAGAATTCACAAATTATTTTTTTTTACAGCAGAGAGATTCAGTCTTTCTACAGTCCGATACACACTTCATCATGTGGAGAAACCCAAAGCTGGACAGACCAGCTGTGCCTCTCCAGTTGCTAGAGTACGATTGGACAATGACTTTTCGGGTCGAGGGGGTTTAATGGTCCATTAAGACTAGTGTTTGCACTTATGTAAAAATGTGTGACAACAACAACAAAAAAATGTGAGTGAGTGAAAAGTAGAAACTCAAAATAAATGGAAATGAAAGGGACTAAGGTTTGTTTGGACCGTACCAGGTTTTTGACATCAGAAGATAAGAAGAAGCAGGGCATCCCACGCGACAATGAGGTTCTGCTTCAGAGGCGCAAGGACCAGATCCAGCCCGGCGGCGCAACGCTGAGCGTCACCGTGCCGTACCGTGTCATCGATCAGCCGCTCAAACTGGCTCCACAGGACTGGTGAGCATCTCTTTACTATTTGCTTCGAGTTTGATTGACATTTCCCCACCACACACACACACACACACACGAAACCTTCTGTGGAGCAGCAAGCAAACGTTTCTCAGTCGGGTTCATGTGAAAATGAATTTTTACTGTCGGATGAAATATTCTCTGTAGTCTGGTCAGAAAAGGTTTGATCCTCAACAGAAACCGTTTCAACCTAAAACTGCATCTCCGAGGACGAACAGTTTGAACAGTTTGAACAGTTTGAACAGTACACGTTGGCTGCTGAGTCACACCATGAAACGGCCACCAGTCAGACCGCTCCTCGGGCGGTTCAAATGTTCACGCCAACATCTGAGTCATTGGACAGATATGATTCAGAATGATGCATGCAGCCTGTGCTCGAAGCACAGCTGCCGTCTCCGAGTACATTTCCCAATACGAGTTATAATCTCACTGGTACAAAATACTGGCCTCTTTGTAGTCGTTTTATTCAGTTCAGAATTTGAAGATGTTTTCTGAGCAGTTTCTTTTCTCTTTTTTTTTATTTTCTCTTGGTTGTTTTTCCAATTACGTTTCCACATCGGCTACAAGGGACAAGTCTTTACATCCTCCTCGTGTCCAACGCTTCATTTTCACCTCACAGTATTAGAAAAGTGATCTGTTAACACTCGATGCACGAACTACACTTTACACAATTCTATAAGTTTACAGAAGCACAGCGCAAAGAAAAGCGCATGATTTCACATTTGATTATGCGACATTGGCAGCGCATCAAAGCAGCTCCGTTAGTAAATTGTTAGTAAACTGTTTGTCCCCCGCAGGGATCGAGTCGTGGCCGTGTTCGTGCAGGGTCCTGCCTGGCAGTTCAAAGGCTGGCCGTGGCTGCTGCCTGACGGATCTCCTGTCGACATTTTCGCCAAAAGTGAGTGATCCGGACGGTGAAGTAAATTATGGATCAGTATGAGCGCCCTTATAGCAAGTCGCCAGATCGTGGTCGCTAATGTTCACCAAATGCAAGCGTATTTGAATGGTTTGTAAAGGTCGACCTGATGTAGTTACGCCCTGTAATAACTGCGCGAATGTCTTGTCTTCCACTCGTTTAAAGTCGCATTGAGATTAGAAGGAAGCGCTTGAACAGGATTTTAAAAACTCGGTGCCTTTCGTGAACATAAAGGAGGCTGAATCAAACATGTTTACCGACAGTGAAGACGGACGTTTTGGTTGCTCGTGGTTAGTCGCTCTCTGACTGATGAAAGCAGAGCTGAAACTGAGTTGGTGTGGGGGTTTTTTTTGTGGTTTTTTTAAGCAAACTTGAAAACAAATGTTCTCAAACCGCCAATTTATATCAAACTGAATATCATATACAGTGAACCCTCGTTTATCGCGGGGGTTACGTTCCAAATAGAGACCGTGATAGGTGAAATCCGTGAAGTAGTAACCTTTATTTTTTTTACAATTATTATACAATGAAATACTCCATAATACATTGAAACCAAAGAACAAAACCTTTTTACAGGCCCAAGCATTTGTTTAACAAATAAAAGTACTGTATAAATGTTTTTTTTTACAAATAACTACTGTACTGTAAAATAATAATTTTAATCATCAATACGAACTGAAGGCTTCAAATTGCTGAGATCGGCACCGCCCCACTGCGACCCGAGTCATTGGATTAGAACGGGAGGAAATGAAAAATGATTATGAAAACAAATACAAAGTACAGTAGGACAAATAGTGACTCGTGTATTTCACTGCTCTTCTGACTGAGCCGCTGCATCCTGACTCCGCTCTGCAGCGGTTCTTTCTTCTAAAGCCGGCGGTGCAGGTGTGGTTTTTCGAGAGAAGAACATAGTTATCGGTAGTTGTTGTCGCTCTTTTTTCTTCTGGGCAAAAAGATTCTTATAAACCGACACGCCACCATCGATTATTTATAATTTGGCAAGCTGTTTTACGTACGTGTACATATTAAACCGCAACGTTATTGACAAACAGGTAGAGAAGAAGCGGAGAGACTGTTCAGCCAATCAGAATGCAGAACACAATGCACGATGCAAATCCGTGAAGCAGCGAGACCGTGAAAGGTGAACCGCGTTATAGCGAGGGTTCACTGTATATATATATATATATATATATATATATATATATATATATATATATCCTACAGCAGTAGCAGAGTGGTAACAGGATGCTTAGTTAGAATCTACCGAGAACTTGAGGAATTCAGGGAACATCTAGTCATCTGCACTAAACAACCAAATCTAAAGGGAACGTCACTATTGTGTTATAAATGATAAATCGGCAAAAATTAGGGAGAACGTTTTTTTTGTTTTTGTTTTTTTGTCTCTGGTGAAAATATACAAGGGGCCAGTAATACTCTGACCTTCTGGCCAAGTGAGGAAAAATGTTGCATTGAACCCTGTGCACGTTTCCACCTCCAGTTCGAGCCTTTCATTTGAAGTACGATGAGGCAAAGACGGACCCCAACGTGCAGAAGTGGGATGTGACCGTCCTGGAGCTGAGCCGCCACAGACGCCACCTCGACCGGCCCGTCTTTCTGCGCTTCTGGGAAACCCTTGACAGGTATTTCTTGTGAATATACCCATCTTTTGTTTGTTTGTCCTCTGTGCACATTATTCTTCTTTAGATGTACACAAGTGATCCCACCGTTTTTGGGCCCAACTCACCTTTCCTCTCTTCTCCTTCATCAGATACATGGTGAAACACAAATCTCACCTCAGGTTCTGAGCACCAATCGCAGCGTCCATCTCCGAAATTCCCACAAATGAATTCTTCAGCCTCCCAGCTCTGCTCGGTCCGCCTTTTGTCATCCCGCCCTCCAACCTGATCGCCTTTTTGGCTGGAGGAGGAAGAGGGGAAAGGAGGAGCAGATCACCCAGTGGACTTCCTCCTAACGCAATGTGCTGGATTTGTTTCTCTGGACATCAGAGCGGAGATTTAGGGGATTTTCTTTTTTTTTTTTTTGTGTTCTTGTTGTAATTGTTTTCTAATGTTTTCATGTAGTTAAACAGAAAAACCAAAATATGTTTTATATGAAAAGGCAACATACTGTGGAAACAATTTAAATAAGATATTCAGCACCATAAAGAGTTTGTCAGTGGTAAAGAGGAAAGTTGTGGTTTCAGCTCGGAGCCGTTTCGATTTGAGGGAAACGTGAAATTCACTCAAACAAAGCGGCCACTGAGTTCGAGGGAAGAGACGTCTCTACACTTTGTTTATTTCGGGGTGTTTGTGGTCTGAATGTACATATATGATAAAAGCCTGTGAGAGACAAAGCTCTTAGAGCAGAGAGGAAGATGCAGGTAAGTGTTTTGTTAATACGTTAGAAACCTTCTCTGCTCCGGTTCAGTAAAACGGTCTCAGTCAAGCAGCCAGTTCCTAGTTCAGTTCGACGGATCAGCACAACTCTCGGTCATGCAATGACCTCGTTAAGGTCTTCTTTTTCTTCTTTGTTGGTATTGTGCTAGACGAGAGAAATGATGGAAAGTGTTGCTTTTAAGTCACCTGAAAATAAACAATAAAGCCTGTGAGAAACGATCACCTTTGTGCTGCCTGTTGTTGGAGGTTGGTGTTCTTGTTTATTAACGTTTTCCTCTCCGTAGCTCGGTGTAAGTGTTTTCACCAGGACAGCGCTTTCCCTCATTTAAGTGACAGGAAACAAGTCTGGATTACCAACAGGGCCACAAGGGCACCAAAAAGTCTCGGCTTTACTGTGTCAAGTGCTCTTGAGCCATTTGGCTACTTTTAAATTTAAATGCATTTTATTTACACTGCAAAATCTCTTTTGAACATGGCTCTGATACACTTAAAAAGAACAACCACATTAAAATATCAAAGACGTGTTAAAACAAAAATCAAACGCATTAAAATATGACTGTCAAGGAAATATGAGAACAAAACAAAAAAAATTGTACAGCTAGGAGACCTACTTATGTACTTTACACTTGCAGTCAATATAGGATAATGGGAAATGGTCTCCTTGGTGGTCTCAAAGCACAACCGCCCTAAATTAGCAATGCTAAAATATCAAATATTTGTACAATATACAAGGAAGAACATAGCAAGAGGATGGTTTAAGGTCACTGTAACCTGCACTCACTGTGAGCTTTAATCAAAAAGGCAAGTTTTAAGCTTTTATCTTGAAAGCAGAGAGCGCATCTGCCTCCCGAAGCCAAACTAGCAGCTGCTTCCCCCGGAGAGGAGCCCGATATCTAAAGGATCTGCCCGTCAGTCTGCTGGAAACTCTCAGAACCGTAACTGAGCCTGCACTCGGAGAGCGAAGCGTTCTGTCGGGACGATAAGGGGCCGAGAGGTCTTGAATATAACATGGGGCCTGGTTATGGAGAGCTTTGTGTGTCAGGAGCAGAATTTTAAGTTTTTAATTTAACAGGAAGCCTTTGTAGGGAAGTTGAAACGGGAGAAATATGCTCTCTCTTGCCAAATCCCATCAGCGCTCCGGCAGCAGCATTCAGAATCAGTTGAAGGCTTTGCAGAGAGCCGCTGGGACATCTTAACAACCGAGTCCCACTAGTCTTAACCTGGAAGTAACAAATGTGTGGATTCATTTGCATCACTAAATGTCTCCATCATTATTGCATAATGTTGACGACCTGTCTTCTGTCAAAATCCAATTCTAACACCTGGTTTGTAAAATCTGCTCGCAACTTCATGTAAAAATAGGAAGTTGGCCAAATATCGAAAACAAATAATCTGGTGCTAGATATTCCACTAAAAGAGAACCGTTGAGGTGCCCGTGCAAAACTTTATAAAGCTGCTGTTTATTGTGTTCTGCGTGTAATTTAGGGAAAATGTAACATGAAGTTTGATCCAGTCATGACTGAAGGAACTGTGTGTGCACCGTTAGTGCCGTTACACGGCTCGATGGTGCACTCATGGGTGCACTGCTGCGTCACAGGATGAGGCTCGAAATGTTGGACGTCCTGTGTGGACTTACTGCATTTACTTTTCCAGCTTTTCGACCTCTTTACAGCTTCAAGACTTCACTCACACAAAAAAAAAAAACACACCTCTGGAAAATAGACAGGAGAGCATTAGGACTGATGCAGACGGAAATAATCAGCAGAGAAACCGAGATGTTGATGCTTCCATGCCTGAAGTCCTCCCTCAATGGCTTTTCGAGCAGATGTTCGCCAGCACAAGTTCACATGGTGAGATGGGAGGTTTTATAGATGAGGAGCAGAATAACTGCACAGTCACTTCTTCAGAGATGGTTTAGTTCTGCAACAGGAGCTCTGTAAAAGCAATCGGCAAAAAAACACATTTGCATAATAATTTCCCAGTGTGATAGTCATCCCTGAAACCACCACATTTATATAAAGAGCAGACATAGGTGTTTGTTATTCTGTTCAGCATAAAACAAAGCTGCGAATCTCAAGATGAAAAATGGGTTCCCATCAGTTCAAAAAAAAAAAAGAGAAAAACATCTTACTTCCTCTTCTCGGGCATTTGCTTGACACTGTAGTACTGTGAGTGATATTAGAGGTGTCATAAGCACAATATAGTGTGGTAAAAGTTGCGACTTCTGTTAATAAGAAAATAGTTCCGCAAATGTGACTTTGCTTAGTTTAAATATGAAAAAGAAAATCCTGCTAATGAAAAACAGAAGCTTCAACTCTTTAGTTTGTGGCTCCGCCTCTCTTTGCCTTCCAGTTTTCTTTCTCTGGTCACGAACCTTAGTTTTCTGTTTTTCTCTGCCTTCCAATTGCTTTAATGTGACACTATGTGAATGGTGGAAGGGACTCACAGGATGTCCTGTAGCTGCACTTTACCCAACTTCAGTACATCCATTTAGTTAGTACTGCTTGTTCTTGTTGCCACAAAATGGCCCGTAAATCAGTCAATGCAGGTTTAATTTATTTTCTGACGAATGATTTTGGCTCTTTAAAAATGCCACACATAATCAATAAGGATCCTATCAATGATTAATTAATAGCATCACCACTCATAAACAAACCGTATTCTAAGCTTTGATGATCGGTGAAAGAAAGAAAATCTATAAACTCACAGCATGTTGCCTGAAACATCTGAAAGTCTTTATTGATTCTGAAAGCTGCTTGTTTCCTGGCAGTAACGAAAGAGCAGAAATTCATCTGCGCTGACTTTCAGCCTCACCAACAGATAACAAACCTCCAGAGGTGTGTATGTGCTGATGTGCTCCAGAGATACTGAAAACATTCAGCAATTTACAGTTTAGGATTGTGCTCGAAGTAACAACAAAGTGCCAAAGTGTGAAAATGTTCTAAAACCAGCTTCCTAGATGGATAAACTTCCAGCCATGTGAAGAAGCAATAATCATAACTGAACAAACAAACACTTGATCCTTTTTGAAACAGTGGTTAAAGATAAATATGATACATTTTAAAAATGCACATGTAAAAAGTAAGTAAACACAGCATTTTTTTTTTTCACGTCCTTAAATCCATATTCCAGATCAGGTGGCAATTTATAAAAATCTCCTTATAGAGTGACATGCTTATTCTCTCTTGTTTAAACCTCGTGACATACGGTTTGGTGTTGACTTTCTACAGGTGGTGTCACTTTCAAATGATTGCCTAATTGTCCAGGACAGGCCCACCCAGCAAGATTCAGCCAATGAGCAGACCGTTTGATGCAAACAGAAGTCTCCAAAAAATAAACAATTTCATCACAGGATCGGCAGGTAACTCTTGCAGCTGTGGTTGTCAAAGTCCACGTTATACAATCAGAAAGAGGTTAGACAAATTTGACCTCTTTAGGAGCGTTTGCTTTTCAAAGCCTTTGCTGTTCAAAAGGAATTCACTCGAGCAAAACTACAGTTTGCAAATGACGGCAAAGACCAAGGCTGTTTGTGAAGTAAAGGTGGCAGATGGTGCGCATCCGCACAACTTTAATTTCAAAATTAAAATTGAAAATAAAAAAATAAAAAAGTTGCAAAACAACAGCAAATGTCTGATTCCTTCATGAAGCCATCAACAAGAGCGAAACATAGGGGATCAGAATTGGCACTGGACAACAGCATCCGTAGCAGACACCACGATAGACAAGTACATCAACGGCAGTAAGAGAGCAGAGAGGAAACTAACGGTTATCCGAAGTCAACGGCATCCGAGTGCAACAAGGAGAGGATGAAGCTATCACTAACAAGGCAAAGTAAGTTTATTTGTGTCGCACATTTCGTTCGCAACAGCGATGCGAGGTTCTGTACAGAAGGCAACGTGGGACATTTAACCATTAGAGCCGTGGTCGACATCACTGTCTTTTAGAGGCTGTAGTGGCTCAGTGTTAAAGCTAGAATGGAGATGCTGGTATCATATGAAACTAGAGGCATCCACTGGTTTCAACCAGGTCATGGCAGCTTGTCAGGAAGGAGGCAAAATAACTTGACACAGTGCGGAGCTGCATTTAAAAATAATCTCAAGGTTCCAGCTTTCAGATGTTGTTTTCACCTCCGTGTGGCATATTCTGTTGGCCTGCTGTCTCCTATGAAAGACCCTTCACCCCCCCTCCCCCTTTAAAAGACAGACTGGTCTGTCGTTGGTCTTGAAGGGTTAAAGCCATAAAAACTACAATAAATAAAATAAAGAGAATAGAATATACATAGGATGCCATTGGCAAACCTAAGGACTGACTCATAAAGAAGAAATGCAGGGCGATGGCATGTCCAACTCAAAGCCCAGATGTGAATTCTAGTAAAATGGCAGAATGGTAAAAGATTTCTGCAAGGTGATGTCAGAAACCGGTGAACTGTTATGAAGAACGTGTCTTTTCTGCGGCGTAACGGTGATGCAGTGGTCAGCACTGTTGCCTCGCAGCAGGAAGGTTTGCACACTAGCTTCTGAGGCCACAGCTGTAGATACTTTTTCCAACAGAGAATATTACATCTAACATCTGTTTGCTCGGAAAAGCCAACAATTTCCTTACTTAATTTGACCAGCTATTTCCCATGATTATAAATGAATACACAAATAGTATAATAGTAAATAGTCAAACTCTCAGGTGTTTATCACGCAGCTGTGTGAGTTTCACAGAATGTATTTTGGACCCAAGTTGTATCAGTTCTTTGCCAGGCAGCCTTCGTTGTGGGCTCTGCTCATTAATTATTCTCTCCAGGCAGGAAAGCACTTCCCGTGGCTCCTCAGCTTCTCAGGCTCCGAGCAGAGGCGTGAGGATGCACTGCGTCTGTCCCAGAGGGGGCGCATCGACCGGCTCCGCCCACTCCACCCCTCCTGACTCTGCCACATCAGCTGGTGGTCCCAGATTTCCACAGTCCACGCTACGCGACCAGAGGCATCAACACACTTCTGAAAGACTCCGTCACCGTCTCTCTGTGCGAGAGAGGGGCCTGAGGAGAGTGTAATACTTACTTATTAGAATAAATATTAATCTCACGAACCCAGATTTTCCCACTCTGCTGCTCAAAGCCAGTGAAGGAAACACATTTAAAGCCTTAAAAGAATCCCAAAACGTCTCGGTTAACTTTTGCTCACAGCTTTTTGCGGTGAGGTCAGGATGAACTTTTGCTGTAAGGGAAGCTTTATGAGGCTTTTAGCAAATCCTGACCGAGTGCCCTGGCTGTCTAAACGTTAACACCCCAGTAATTATTCTCCAGCTGTATTGGCAGATGAGGTCTGTATACGGGATGTTTCCTAAATGAAAAGTAATGAGCACTTTGTCAGCGCTGTTTAGTCCACACAGCGGGAGATTAAGTAGCTGCTTCCAAGGCTTCCGGCTGGATTTGGAAAACATTAAATATGAGAATCTGAAGTCAATTTTCACAAATTAATAGCAACTAAATAAAATGAAAGTTGTATTTCAATATATCATCATTTATGTTTGAACCAGACAAATGATATCAATTATGTTAACAAGGCCTTTCGTTCAGTCCTCACATTGGTACAACACAGCGTCCTAATTATGTCCTCCTTCAGCGTGCTCTATTTCAGTTCTCTGCAGTGCAATAAATGGATCGCACAAGGTGTGAGAGGAAAATCTAGGACGAGGGAAGAAATATTGTGACAAGACAGGATAAACGAGAGGAAACCCGGGAGGGAATCAGCAAATGAGCTTCCTCATCAATCAGTCGGGGCAGGACGAGATTTATAAAGCAGACAGTGGAAGGAGAAATCAATTCCTCTGGAGACTAAGGGTCTTGCACTCAGAGAGGAGAACAAATTGCATCCAGACCTCATTCCTCTTTTCCAACATCCAACCCTTCCACCCGTGTCTCTTTCTGAAGTCTCCCTTGGTAGAGATAAAATGCTGGTTGAAGATTATTGGTTCCTGACAGTTTTGGGTGATGTGGTCCAGTGAGACGTTGTGGCCCTGGAGCTCAAATCGACACACAATAGTAAAAAGTCAGCTCTCAAACTTTAATATTTAGAAAATGCACAAAGAAGTCGTACATGCTGAAAACTACAAAACTGAAATGGAAAACTTAACTCTGGCTAGTGGTTTGATTGACAGTGTTTTCCTCCAACAGTACAGTGGTCCAAAGGCACAAAATACATAATCAGAAAAATGAAACACATTCACAAAACAGAAAACACAACAACATTTTATAAACTACACACAAACATGTTTTAAATTGTAGAAAACAGTAAATTTCACAAACCGCAAACTAATAAAAATAAAATTAAAAAAATGACCACATCAGAGAACATAACATCACATGAATGCGAAATGACTCAGAACATTATTCCCAAAGGTCTGATCGATGCCTGTAGGCAATGTGTTAAAGAGGATCAAATTTTTGCTTGTTCAAATACTGTATGCTCAAAAAAGGTCATCAGTTTATGGGCTATACTAGATACTAGCAATGCTTCCATGCTGCTGGTATTGTTTTATGTCTCAGTATCTGTCTGCAGCTTTAAAACATAAAAGTAATATGAACTTAAAATATTGTAATGGTTGTTGGAGGGCATTTTTCACTGGGGTGAAATATGAAAAAGCGTCACAATCATGCAAATCAAAGTGCAAAAACTGTGCACTTTAATTTCATCGCGTTGTGAAACACTGCAGAGTCGATGGCATTTCTAAGCACTCAAATCAGCAGCCACAAATTAATGTCAGGGAGGAAGAATCAAAGATAATTGCTTTTGCTTTTCTTCTTGTGCCAGCATAAAGAAAGAAATTTGCCTAAAGAGAATGACTTTAAAAAATTAAAAAAAAAAAAAAAAAAAGGGAGTGTGGGAATACATTCACACGTGTGTGTGTGTTTGTGGATGTGAGCTTTGTGTTTGTGCGAAGACGTCAAAACAACGAAATTAGGAAAGATAATTGTTTCATTAATCAACAAGAATGCAACATATCTCATTTATTTGGCAATTACTGTGATGTTTACTTCTGTATCCTCGTTAAATGGCTCCTCTGTGCATTCCTCATTCAGTTGGGTTAGGGTTAGGGTTAGGAAGTAATGCGCATTTGTTCAGCCATTGTTTTTTGCTCAGGCCTCTGCTCACAGAGAGAAGACACTTTCTAAAACCATGCAAAGGCCTCTGCTGCACTTTAATATTCCCCCAGTTGAAAACAAACAAACATACCTGTTACAGTAGGCGTATTGTATTTCAGCTATCTTTAATGGACAAGTTAAATGTATCTTATGTTGCAACAGTCAAAATGATGAAATCCAGGCATAAACTGCCGAAATTTAGTCGATATTTTGTGAAAATGTATTTATCTTTTTAAGTGCAATGTAAGTAATTTAAAACAATTATTTATTTTAGGTTTCTGAAGTGAAGCAAGACTTACAAATGTTTGTAACAATTTGTGATTAGTTTTTGGTGTTCACCTTTCTATCTGCAAAATGACAACCAAAAAAAAAAGAAGATCGATAGAACATGAAACTAAAGGTGACCGTCTGTTTGTCATATGTCATATTCTGTGCAAAAGAAACCTTGATTAAATGTTTCGTGTGTGATGAGCGCTTTTATTTTTGGGGGAAAAACATCAAGAGTTTCCTCATAAATAAAAAGCCAGACATCCAAAATTGTCACAGACAGTTTGCCGCTATGTTTAGTCACTACTGGATTTTAAGATGAATTCTTGTAGGCCTTTTCTTACATGACCAATTAAAGTTACAAACAATTCATGGATTTGCCCCGTGATTTGGATTCACTCCAAACTTCTTTTTTTTGTGTCCTTTTTCAAAGTTTCATAAAAATGTAAACAGTAGATTTTCTGTAATTTTGCTGACAAAAAAAAAAAAAAAAAAATATGACCTCCTTTGGGTAGGAAATTATCACCTCATAATCATCAATATGAATCTGTCATTTTGAATAAGTAATATGGGGTATGTGTTTTCTTCTGGTTTTATTTTAAAACTAAATAGTTTTGTTTACAGACTTTCCCCTCAGTTTACAGTCTGACCTTTGGCCTGCCTCTGTTTGGTATTTCACCACACTGACCTCTGAACACAGCTGTCCGGGAAATCAACGTGAAATCTAGACTTTAAACAAATAAATCAGTGTTGTTGGAGCTTTTCAAAACCCTGCTGATCGCTGCGATGTTTGCAGGGATGTTACATATCTTTACACAAAATATACAAAATGATTACTGTGACCTGAAAGCGTCAAATGTATGAAAACATTTTTGATGGGGAAAACAACAACTGTCATAAAGCTGAGATTTCACTGTTTATGTGTTTTCCCAAAGCAAGTTTCTCTGGTTTGTTCTGTAATAATAACAATCTAGAGACAATTTATAATGTAATAATGATATATGCAATAATTGTGACTGCTATTTTTGAAAAACCAATTATAAGTTGCTATTTTTATACATAACACTGCATGTCATAACTCTGACTGTCACAATTATGAAAAACATTCTTAAAATGTTGAAAGTCATCAATTAAACCAAAGATTTTTTTGATTTGTTTTTTAACTACCTCTGCTGGTGAAAGTATTTTTCTATACTATACAGCTGACATGTCTCTGAGATCAATAAGCAAAGAAGAATCAGGGAGAAGTCTGCAGTTTTGTGGATTTGTATGGATTTGTATACGCCTGCTGCATTTTGACCTGTTGGCATGGCAACATTGTGATGTCAGATTCACAGCTACATCGAGTGGTTACTCCTCATTTCTGAACTTGTCGGGGAATTATTAACTGGTTGTGATCTGTGCTGGCCTGCTTCGCCGTGCAGTGTTTGAATCCCTGACAACATGTGCGTGAGTTATCTTGGATTTGTGTTTCTGATTTGGTTTCCAGGAGTGCTGCATGGTAAGAACATTAAATTCTGTCATCCCAGAATCATTTTCAAAATCTTTTATTTAGCATATCAGTGTAGTGCTCGCCTGTTTGTTACTGTTTCAGCACAAAGTGCAGCAGAGCCGTGTCCCGCTCCCGTCCTGAATGGAGGTTATTTGGTCCCTAAACAAGACACGTATCCTGATAAAACTGCGGTCACTTACGCCTGTGATAACGGACTTAAACCAGCGGTGGAGGGTTGGTGGGCGACAAGCACATGTCAAAATGGAAGATGGTCTCATGAACCTCAATGCATAGGTAAATGTTATCTCAGGTTTGTTTGAGTTAGACAATTAGACCCTGCAGAAGTTTAACCTTTATTCTAATATCATCCACCTCTCACTGTGACACTGTGGAGTCTTAAAATCTCCTTAATTGTTATTGTATTTTCAAATACTGTTCAGCCTTGAACCAGAAATAACTAACCTTATTTTGAGGGGGAAAAAAATAAGTGTTTCATTCTCTGTCTGTAATTAGCATTGAAATAATTCCAAAACACATGCTTTAATTTGAAAATATAAAAAAAAATTTTTAAAGGAAATATATGGAGCACAAATTGTGCTAATACGTAATGTAATTGAATGGTTTATGAAATGCAAATCAGAAATTTGAGTCAACTTTAATTGTGGTGTAAATGATCAGCGCTTGGTGGTATTACGTTACTTGTACGTAATAGTAACTAGTAGTGTAATGGTTACTGTTGTTTAAATGTCTGCTGTCTTTCCAGGCGTTTGATGATGAGCTGATACCAGTTTACAGAGAGATTTTAAAGACTGTCGCTATGGTAATGTCGTCAAATTATTTCTTTGGTTCTTTCTTTTTCCTCAGATGAAAACTATTGCCTTCCACCGACGATCACCAACGGAAAATACACAGAAAACAGAAATGTTCAGGGACAGACAATCGATATAACGTGCAACGAAGGATATGAAGTCAAAGACAGGCTTATAACCGCCACCTGTATAAATCAAACATGGTCCTCTTTGCCTGTCTGTGAAAGTAAGTCTGTCACATCCCTAAGTTTATTTTTTTTTAGCAGATACACCTTGTTGCCACTCATCGAGGCACATTCACCTATTCATTTTTTTTTTAATCTTTTTTTTATAG